>NC_058081.1:205785291-206086835 GCF_014858855.1 Bufo gargarizans | reverse complement strand
TTTTCATTTCCACTGCAAAAGACAAGCCCTCATATGACTATGTGTATGGGAAAAAAAAGTTACGGATCGGGGAAGGCAAAGAGTAAAAAAATAAAAATGCAAAATGGAAAACTGGTCATAAAGTTGTTAATGCAAAACATAATTCTCCCATACTGTCATATTCGATTTCATATGGAAACTGTATGGATATTTTCTTAGCACTGCAGTAATAGGATTGTATGCTGTGCACAGTATAACCCATAGTTCCGATGTGCGCATCTTATGGCAAGCACAAAGGCTGCATTTATCAGACCAGAGAAAATCCATTTGGATCACACAGATATTTTTTTTGATAAATGTAATGCTATTCCTTGGCTGAAGTTCCCAGCAGCAAGCCATCCAGCTGTCCCTATGTACTAGGCACCATAGTAATATTTCATGTCTGTTCTCCATTAAAACCAGGTGTACAGAAAATCTAGTGCTATTGCTAGCAGTCTGAGATAGCAGTTACCATTACTTAAAACTAAAACTTTACCACTAACTGCCTGACATGATAGATAACGTTGGTGTCAAAATACATTATAAAAAAAAGAAAAACTTGGTCATCACAAGTCTCTTTATTTTAGCAGTCCTGATATTTAGAGAAACCTTTCAGCAGAAATAAAACACAAGCCAGACAACTGCAAACAATATACCGCCACAGCCAAGACCCTCAAGAAGAGAAGGATGTAGTATCTAAAATGGGTTATGTCAGGACAACAACCGATGACAAAAGCCAGTGGTAGAGCACATGGACATCATAGAGAGTGATTGACTTCTCCGAATTCCTGGACACACAGTAAGAGCAGCTTTCCCTGAGCATTAAGAGTGTGAGAACTTCGACCTGTGGCAATTGCTGCACTGGCTTCATTTTCAAAAGTGTTTTATTTTTTTTCCTGTGGAGACTCTGTGCAAACTGGGTGTTTGCTGTAAACAATCGGGGACTACAAAAATCCTTAACCGATTCACGGATGCAGACATCCCTGCAGGTCCAAGGTGCATGAGGAATGGATGGTCACAAGCTGATCCCCCTCTATATGCGATGCGTCCTGGGTATGTAGCACAGCTAACATATGGCCACAACAACCAGGATTGGAGATAACTCCAGTCCCAGACATTTAGTCCCTCAGGTTCCCCAGGCAATAGTGCCCACCATATGGGATCGGAAAAACAGAAGAAGAGGCTCCCTCTGTGCTCCAATCACAGCCCCTGTGTCAAAATCGCAGTGTTCTAATCAGTTGCTATGGCTGCCTGGGTTCTTGTGAAGGCTCCTAGACCTGACATAGCAAACTACCTATTATGCCCTGCCTGTCTAATATTCAACAGTATACTCGTATTAACTTGCCATTTAGGTACCAGGTTAGCATGCTATAGGGGCCACTTAGAAGGCCCAACTCCATTCAGAGGTAAGGTGCAGTAAGTAATCAATGTGGATTATTAGAAATGATGGAGAGTAACAGCATGAAAAGGAGGCAATTGCAAAGGGGACAGTGTAGAAATAACAATAATCCATAGATATCTTAATATAGTGGGACAATTGCAATGTCTGAGACTTATTGGCTTATTAAATCACTGTTCATGCTGTATGCCTGTTACTGGAGATGAGCAAATCTTCCAGGATTCGGTTCATTTTGGATTCGCCGAGTGTTTCAAAAACTTTGGTTCTGGAAAATTGTATATTACCCCCTCTAGTCCTCTAAAACACTGATTTTTATGAAAGCTCCTATCTTGTTTCGTTAAATTTTTATGAATTTTTTTCATTATGCCTGGCCCGTCCCCTCGTTCTGATACAGTGTCAGCTGTAGCTGTATCTACTTTTATCGTTGCTGCCGCAAACTGCGGTTATTGCTTGGCTGCAACTGACTGCAATAACCTCCTGCCTGGTGGTAATTGTTCGTCGCCACACTTTAATGAGCAATGGGAACACGGGAGGATACCTGCATAGGAAGTCCAACTAGTTAAACTATACAGGTCCCTGCCCATATAGCCATGAAGCAAGATGGAGTGTTTTCCATCCAGACTATTTGGTTTTGGTTATATATGTTATGTATGTTGTTTTATACAATATTTTCTTTCGACAAGATACGGTTTGTTATCTCTATTGGCCTACAGTTGTGGATAAGTGGATATAAGGAGAGAGATGACAAGGGACTCTGCTCAGATTTTAAGGATGGAAGTCATTTTGGGAGGTATCTACAGCTACAACTATGGCAGCTCTAAAAGTTATGACCTGGAATGTGAGAGGATTAGGGGGCCCCAGAAAGAGAATAGCGGTGTTCTCCCACATCCGTCAACATAACCCACATATAGTGGAACTACAGGAGACACATGAAACTGGAGGGAGGATTCAGAAACCCAATGGTCCCAGGTCCAATGGTCTGTTAATGCATACGGGAACTCGTATTCTAGGGGGGTAGCCCTATTGGTACATCAATGTCTCAGATGGGAAGTGCAACAAACAGTAATAGATCCTGAAGGCCGAAACATTTTTATATATGCCTTTATCAATTGTGTTCCCTATATAGTGATAAACATATATAATCCCCCTCCCGCTAATACTGCGGTACTACATGCTATGGCGGGATTTGTGGCGCAGTACCCCAATATTAGATTGATAAGCATGGGAGATTTTAATATGGTAATGAATAACAGACTCAACAGATTCCAGAATGGTACACATGATGGAGTTTTGCTTTCCTCTAACACCATCCTTTCTAGACTCTGTTAAGCTGGGTTGGATTGACATGTGGCGGGAGAGACATCCCCTGCAGACAGAATACACCTGCTTTACCCCAGCTAGGGGGGAATTGTCCAGAATTGACTACATCCTGGGTAATGCCTATGTGTGTCCGCATTTGGAGGACATATGGCACAGCCCGCAGAGAGTCTCAGATCACGCCTCTGTGTTAGCGAAAATCCGATTGCCTAAGGTCCTCCATATCATATATTAAAAAAGAGACTCACAGCGAAAGAGGTAGAACTGAGTATCAGCTGTAAAGAGGCTGAGAGCTCTTACACATCTGACCCCCGGGAAGGCACCTGGCCCGGACAGTATCCTGCTGGAGGTACACTCTAAATATGTAGATATACTAGGTCCCCAACTACATAAAATGTACAAGGCAGCTCAGCAGAGGGAACAACTGCCAGAGTCATTGTATGATACTGAAACCTGACAAAACTCCATTAGAGTGTGGATCATATAGGCCAATCTCCCTGTTGAATTTAGACTATAAAATACTTACCAGGCTATTAGCTAGTAGATTAAATAAAGTTATCCCAACTATAGTGCATGGAGACCAAACCGGTTTTATTCTGGGAAGATCAACATCTAATAACATCAGACAAGCATATCATAGCACAGATTGGAGATGCTGAGAATAAGCAATGGGCTCTGGCATCATTAGACACGGCTAAAGCCTTTGATTCTGTGGAATGACCATACCTTTTAGGAGCATTATAAAGCTTCCGTTTCGGCCCGAAATGTATTAAATGGATCCACATACTGTATAAGAGCAAATATATTAATCAGTGGCACCCAATCAGACTCCTTCCAATTTTATATAGAGGCATGAGGCAGGGGTGTCCTCTCTCGCCTTTATTATTTGCAGTAGCAATAGAACATCTTGCTCTCAGGTTACACCAAGACTGTGGTTAGAGGAATCGCAATAGGAGGGAGAGAGGACAGAGTAGGTTTTTACACGGATGACTAGATATTATTTATTGATAATGCAGAGATTACTCTTCTCTTTTTTTCTTTTTTCTTTTTTTTTCTTTTTTCTTTCTCTGCCTGATTAAGGGGAGTGGCCTGGGCAACCAGGTGCTATAAATTGAACCACTGAACTCTCCCAGAGCTAGCTCTTCCTGAGGCTTGCTCTACTAAGTGGGCTTCTTATTAAGTGGAGTTAAAAAAGGACTTTAAGACGAGGAGTTGTAAACTAAGGTTGGATATAATTTCCTTGTGTGTTGTTGGCTTAATTCTAGGTAGTCCTTCAACTACAGCAGACAGGGTCTAATTCTAAATCATATTTACTGTTTTGCTTTTTTACTTTTGCAATCCCCATTTAGTATGTGTTGCACAATTGACAACGCAGTCCAATGCACTTCTTGCATGATGTATGCAGTCCTGCAACTGCCATTCGAGGGTGTATATTTTTGTTCAAGATGTGAGCAAATTACCCTTTTGGAATCGCAAATCGAGTCTCTAAACGGGCAAGTTGAAACACTGAGAGGCATTGACAATTTGCAAAAGAGTTTGCTTCTCACAGAGCAAGCACTCTTTGGGGTAGATGAGGGGGAGGATGACAGAGAGGAGGCTGAGGAAAGCGGCATAGCTAGCTGGGTAACAGTTAGAAAGCAGGGTAGAGGGAAGAGTGCCAGGAAGGCTAGCCCTGATCTTACACACCCCAACAAGTTTGCACGTTTGGCAGATGAGGGGATGTCAGTCCAGGGATGGCACTGCTGCAGCCGGACACTTCCTCTGCCAGTCAGAGGAATGTCAGCTCCAGTAAGCAGGGAACCAGGAGAGCAGGGCAGGCCAGACAGGTGCTGGTAGTGGGAGACTCCATTATTAAGGGAACAGATAGGGAAATCTGTCACAACGACCATGATCGCCGAACAGTGTGCTGTCTTCCTGGTGCTAGAGTTTGACACATTTCGGATCGGGTTGACAGATTACTGGGAGGGGCTGGAGAAGATCCAGCGGTCATGGTCCATATCGGAACCAATAACAAAGTTAGAGGTAGGTGGAGAGTCCTTAAAAATGATTTCAGGGATTTAGGTCAAAAGCTTAGGGCAATGACCTCAAAGGTAGTATTTTCCAAAATACTGCCTGTACCACGAGCCACGCGAGAAAGGCAGCGTGAGATTAAGGAGATTAACAAGTCGCTCAAGAACTGGTGTAGGAAGGAGGTGTTTGGGTTCCTGGAGAACTGGGCCAACTTTTCTATCGGCTACAGGCTCTATCGTAGGGACGGGCTGCACCTCAATGGGGAAAGGGCAGCTGTGCTGGGGAGAAAGATGGCTAGAAGGTTGGAGGAGTGTTTAAACTAGGGACTGATGGGGAGGGAAATTACATTATAGGAGGGGAAGATAGGGCAGATAGAGACCGGGGGCAATGTAGCGGGACTGGGGGAGAAATGGAAGGAGGGATAAAACAGTTCGAAAGGAAAGATGTAGGGTAAAAAATATACATAAACCTCTCAAATGTATGTATACTGGGGAGCTGGAATTAGGGATGTATGAGGAGAACTATGACATAGTGGGAATAACTGAGACATGGCTGGATGATAGCTATGACTGGGCAGTTAATGTACAGGGTTACAGTCTGTTTAGAAAGGATCGTCAAAACCGGAGAGGGGGAGGGGTTTGCCTTTATGTGAAGTCTTGTCTAAAGCCCACACTCCGTAAAGATATAAGTGAGGGACATGAACATGTGTAGTCACTGTGGGTAGAGATACATGGAGCTTAAAACAACAATAAATTACTAATAGGAGTTTACTATAAACCACCTAAAATATGAGAGTCCACAGAAAATCTACTACTAAACGAGATAGACGAGGCGGCAAATCATAATGAGGTGGTTATTATGGGGGACTTCAACTACCCAGATATAGACTGGGAAACTGAAACTTGTACGGTATATCTCATAAGGGAAACAGGTTCTTGGCAATAACCAAAGAAAATTACCTCTCCCAACTGGTTCAGGATCTGACTAGAGGAACGGCCATGCTGGAATTAGTATTAACCAATAGGTCTGACAGAACAACAGACGTGCAGGTTGGGGGACACCTGGGAAATATGGACAATAAAGTAATAACCTTCCAATTATCATTCAAAAGAGCATTTCTACAGGGAGGAACAAAAATACCAAACTTCAAAAAAGCTAAATTTAGCCAACTAAGAGAGGCCATAGGCCTAACTAACTAGGACAAAGTCCTCAAAAATAAAAATACAGCCACAAAATAGGATATCTTTAAAAACATCCTAAAATCTCATTGTGAGAGGTACATACAGTATGGGAATAAAAGGTTAAGGAACAAAAAGAAACCAATGTGGATAAATAGAACTGTAAAAAAAAGCAATAAATTACAAAAAGAAAGCATATAAATTACTAAAACAGGAGTGTGGCACGGAAGCACTGAAAAACTAAGGAAAAAAATAGAACATGTAAAAAACAAACTAGAGACTGAGAGATTAATTGCCAAAGAGAGTAAAACTAACCCTAAAATGTTCTTCAATTATATAAATGTTAAAAAGTATAAATCTGAAGGTGTCGGCCCTTTAAAGAGTAATGAGGGGGAGTCGCAGAGAGCGACGAGGAGAAAGCAAAGCTGTTAAATATTTTTTTCTCCAATGTATTCACTGAGGAAAATAAACTGTCAGATGACATGCAGAATGTAAAAATAAAGTCCCCATTAAAAGTGTCCTGTCTGACCCAGGAAGAAGTACATCAGCGACTTAAAAAGATTAAAATAGACAAATCGCCAGGACCGGATGGCATACACCCCCGTATCCTAATGGAATTAAGTAATATCATAGCCAGACCCTTATTTCTAATATTTGCGGACTCTATACTGACAGGGAATGTCCCACAGGATTGGCGCATGGCAAATGTGGTGCCAATATTCAAAAAGGGTCCAAAAACAGAGCCTGGAAACTATAGGCTGGTAAGTTTAACATCTGTTGTGGGTAAACTGTTTGAAGGTTTTCTAAGAGATGCTATCTTAGAGCATCTCAACAGAAAAAGGCAAATAACGCCATATCAGCATGGCTTCGTGAGGGATCGGTCATGCCAAACTAATTTAATCAGTTTCTATGAGGAGGTAAGTTCTAGACTTGACAGCGGCGAATTAATGGATGTCGTATATCTGGACTTCTCCAAAGCATTTGACACTGTACCATATAAAAGGTTAGTATATAAAATGAGAATGCTCGGACTGGGAGGAAATGTCTGTATGTGGGTAAGTAACTGGCTGAGTGATAGAAAACAGAGGGTGGTTATTAATGGTACAAACTCAGATTGGGTGACTGTCACTAGTGGAGTACCTCAGGGGTCAGTATTGGGCCCTATTCTCTTCAATATATTTATTAATGATCTTGTAGAAGGCTTGCATAGTAAAGTATCAATTTTTCGCAGATTACACTAAACTGTGTAAAGTAATTTACACTGAAGAGGACAGTACACTACTACAGAGGGTTCTGGATAGATTGGAGGCTTGGGCAGATAAGTGGCAGATGAGGTTTAACACTGATAAATGTAAAGTTATGCACATGGGAAGGAATAATGCAAGTCACCCGTACATACTAAATGGTAAAACACTCGGTAACACTGACATGGAAAAGGATCTAGGAATTTTAATAAACAGCAAACTAAGCTGCAAAAACCAGTGTCAGGCAGCTGCTGCCAAGGCCAATAAGATAATGGGTTGCATCAGAAGGGGCATAGATGCCCGTCATAAGAACATAGTCCTACCACTTTACAAATCGCTAGTCAGACCACACATGGAGTACTGTGTACAGTTCTGGGCTCCTGTAAATAAGGCAGACATAGCAGAGCTGGAGAAGGTCCAGAGGAGGGCAACTAAAGTAATAACTGGAATGGGGCAACTACAGTACCCTGAAAGATTATCAAAATTAGGGTTATTCACTTTAGAAAAAAGACAACTGAGGGGAGATCTAATTAATATGTATAAATATATCAGGGGTCAGTACAGAGATCTATCCCATCATCTATTTATCCCCAGGACTGTGACTGACGAGTGGACATCCTCTGTGTCTGGAGGAAAGAAGGTTTGTACACAAACATAGAAAAGGATTCTTTACGGTAAGAGCAGTGAGACTATGGAACTCTTTGCCTGAGGAGGTGGTGGTGGTGAGTACAATAAAGGAATTCAAGAGGGGCCTGGATGTATTTCTGGTGTATAATAATATTACAGGCTATAGCTACTAGAGAGGGGTCGTTCATCCCGGGAGTTATTCTGATTGCCTGATTGGAGTCAGGAAGGAATTTTTTATTCCTCTGGATCAACTTGCAGGATGACAGGCCGAACTGGATGGACAAATGTCTTTTTTCGGCCTTATGTACTATGTTAGGGTACTTTCACACTAGCGTTTTTCTTTTCCGGCGCTGAGTTCCGTCCTAGGGGCTCAAATCCGGAAAAGAACTGATCAGTTTTATCCTAATGCATTTTGAATGGAGTGTAATCTGTTCAGGATGCATCAGGATGTCTTCAGTTCAGTCTTTTTGACTGATCAGGCTTTTCAGAAAACCGTAGCATGTTGTATTTTTACCTCCGGCCCAAAATCCTGAACACTTTGACTGAACGCCGGATCAGGCCTTTTTCCCATTGACTTGCATTAACGCCGGATCCAGCGCTGTGTGTTCAGTCAAACTGGATCCGGCTTTTGCATGTTAAGCCCGAAAAATGTGAATAAAAAGTTAAAGTCCATAAATGGCTGATCCTTTTTTTCCAATGCATTTTTTCACTGTGATCAAAATCCTGATCAGGATTCAAATGTAATCCGTTTTCACACGTTTTTCCGGATCCGGTGGGCAGTTCCGGTGTTGGAATTGAACGCCGGATTTAAACAACGCTACTAATAGAACATTTTGGGTATTTCTCGGGGCGCCATATAAATTGGACTAAATCTGTAATAATGCCTCTCTGGTCTCATATGTGGCCATCAACATACCATAACCTCCCCGTAGTAGATCACTTCAAATATTTGGGCATAGTTATTACCAGAGATCCCCTCATGTCATTTATTAAAAATATAGCACCATTGGAATCCCTTTTCACTGACAAATTTAAAACGTGGAAAACCTTCCTTTATCAATCATGGGTAGACTGAATCTTATTAAAATGATTTTATTACCCAAAGGCTTATATTTATTAGCGAACACCAGTATTCCAGTCCCTCGTAGTTTTTTTGACTGCCTTCATGCCATGGTGGCGACCTTTGTGTGGGGTAAAGCTAGAAGAAAACTCGCTCCGAGCACACTGCAGAGGATGACACAGCAAGGAGGTGCAGCTTTGCCTGACTTCTTTCTGTACTTCCTAGCAGGCCAGTTGAAATATTTGTCCGCCTGGACATCACAAGCAGAACTCCCGAATGCTGAATATTATCTGGAGTATTTATAATTGTCGTCCCTATGGACAGTATTATAAGGCATACACTTATTTCCTAGACGTGCTCTTCAATTACACAGGTTGGCACACCAGGTATGGAAGGCATCAAAGTTTCAGAATTATAACGACTTTGCTAATGTAATTCCATTATGGGATAACCGCATGTTTCCACATTTACAAACGCATGAAGGAGCTGGTGCCTGGAGGGAACATGGAATACTCACCTTGAGAGATCTGTATCTTAAGGGAGTTTTGCGCTCATTCACTCAAATACAACAGACATTTTAAGTGCCACGAAGCGTCTTTTTCAGATACCTTCAGGTGAGACATGCCATTCAGGCACAATTTCGGAACACAAAACGCGCCATCTCGACATACCCACTTATAGGTATTTTAAACATGCAAGGTCCAAAAGGTATTATTTCAGCTTTACGTACACATCTTCGGGGTAACCAAATGAATATGAACACTTTGGCTATTGAAAACAATTGGAGAAATTCTATAGCAAGCTTGACAGCATAGGAATGAATAGAGGCTTTAGAGGCCTCTGCGAGAGTCTCCCCCTCAACAAATAACAGATTAATACAGTTGTTTATACTCGATAGAAGCTATCTTACTCCTACTAGGCTGTATAAAATGGCAAGGATTCCTCATAGCAGATGTCATAGATGTTCACAGGACAATGCAGATTTTTGGCACATGATGTGGGAGTGTAGGTATCTGCATTGTTTTTGGAGAGAGGTCACAGAGGTTCTATCAACTATGGTTCCAACTCCGGTACCAATCTGCACTAAGATGTGTATTCTAGGAATAATGGAATATTCCTGGGTGAAACTCTGTTTTTAGCCAGGAAAGCTGTAGCGATCAGATGGATGGCAGACAGACCGCCTATCTTGGGAAAATGGAAGTCCTTAGTAAATCAAATTGTCCCCATGGAAAATATAGTCTTTAAGAATAGGGGCTGCCCACAAAAATTTCAGAGAGTATGGGGTGATTGGCGCTCATCCTCCTTGACATTGACCAACATTCATATGCACACCGTAGGGATATCTGGGTAATACATCACTCTATAATGAAGAAGAGACTCATGCTATCTAAACTTATGTCTTCATTACAGTTGACTCCTGGATCTAAATCTCAGTCATGAATATGTACATCATTAAGTATGATAACTGTTCATTTGTCTTGTCCTGCAGCAAGTCCTTTGTTATCTATCTGCTTCTGATTGCATAACTATGTACCGTACCTGAATTGTTAAACTTTAATAAACGAGTAAAACGAGTTTGCACAAGCACATAATATAGCATCTGTGCGTACCACAATTCTTTTTCTCTTGGTTTCTGTATGAAATTTCATACAAAATCTAGGCATATAGAAGTACAGTAGGATCCAATAGAAGTCTGTGAAGGTGGAAGTTGTATAGAGCCATAATATACTTGTGTGCTTGATGACTAGCACTCATTTGCTTGCAGTCCCACTATTCCCATATCGTTGCCCTGTTCCCAGCCACTTGGGGTCTCTGGAGGACCAGGAGTTTTTTGGTCCTGTGACAGCTGCGACTAGTCACTGCAAACAGCAGTCACAAATGGTAGAATTTCATCTCACTGCTAGTAACATGCTAGTGACTTGCTGTTCTAGTTCACGTGATCATTGAGGCCAGTGCTTGGACATAGCAGTCATGAGACCAAACCAGTTCTAGTCAGGCATGGGCCCAAAGAGACCTGGACCAAGGCTGTGGCTTGGGAACTGCGGTACTGCAGCAAAGTGTGTGTGTTTTTTTTAAATTTGGCACAGGTTCCAATAGTATTGTTGGTCAGCTCCTTGGTCGGACAACCCCTTTAAGATGACTAGTTTAAATCCTTTATAAATAGATCTATTCATCTTAGTCTCAAATTCCTTCTCCGTTGCTTCTTCAATAGTGCATGAAATGGAGGGTGCATTTAAATAAGGATGGAAAAGCTAATATAATGTCTCCATTTAAATAGACCTCTTACTTTACAATCCCAATAACTCTCCAATATCGGCTGCTTGGGGAATAATCCCTTATGCCTGAATGTAATTACTAAAACTGTATACTTCTATTGCATATTATTTTTTGTTGTACCTCCAACAATATACCCATAACTAATCTCATTAGGTTTTTAGTGTTAACTAAATTTAAAAGTATTAACTTTTTATGTGATACCTTTTGCTTTTGCAGTTTATAAATTATGCATATGTACCTGATAGAATAGAAAGAAACCTTAAAACTAAATTCATTCTGCACAGACTTAACTTTCCGTGTCTTTCATTGCTGTGTGTAGATTTTCTGATACATTTATATTCAAAACTTAATCAGAATTCATCTGCAAAATAAAAACTGAGTACAATAAACAGTAAGTGGAATTGTAGCCGTCTATAGTCTTGAAAAGCATCCAGACAGTGCATCCATTTCAGAATACTCTGTAGGGTTTAAGATACATGTTTTCCATACTAATGATGGGAATGCACACTCACCCAAGCAGGATGACTAATTATAAAAGGCAGCAGTTTTCCTATTGATTTTCTAACTCACAACAACCTGTCAACACTTAAATAATCTCTTAATGCTATTTCATGATAAGCAGTAAGCTATCACCAAAGTCTAATGGGGGTATTTTATACAAATATTGATAAAGTGGTCAATGCTTCATAGCTTGGGGGATCTTGCATCAGGCATATGTATTTAGTAGTATTAGAGACTTGGGAAACTAAGCTGCTGTTGAGTTCTCAACGGGGGTGGACACTGAAAATTAGAGGGTAGACGCACACTGAGGACAGATATCCTATTACGGTTAAGAACTAAGAGAACTAAATCATTACCTTGTGTCTGTTGAAGTATATGGGCTCACAGGCAGGGGTATAGCTATAGGAGATGCAGAGGTAGCAGTCACTACCGGGCCCAGGAGCACGAGGGGGCCCAAAGACACTTGTGGTACATAAGAAGACACTGGTATTATAGAAAGTTCATGCTGGTCAAGTTACACCTCTGGCTGGATGGAAGGAGTTAAGTCAAGAACTTGGCATGGGGGGGGTGCCTTTTCAACTTTTTCCTCAGGTAGCATGAAGGCTATGTGCTTCCCTGGTCACAAAGCAGTGAGGGAAGGGTGGCCTAGCTGAACTCTTGCATCAGGGCCCATGAGCCTTAGCTACGCCCCTGCCTCTAGAAAGCTCTTCACCCTGGCTAGATGGGAACGCCACTATATTCCATTGATATCCCTTAACACAGCATAGGAAAAGAATCAATCTATATCATTTTACTACCTTTGCTAAGTTCAGCAGAGGGCTAAAAAGAAATATCCATTGGTTCAAGGATTTCTCTTGGCCCATATACCCAGCAGATTGCAGCTGATTATGAGGAAAGGGTCGCTGCAGAGAAGCTAAGCTATTAATGCTAACATCCTTGGTGGTCTAGAGTAGTGAATGGGTTGATAAGACCAGATAGCATGCTTTACATGTTGCTGTGCGATACTCTGTTGGCGCATTAACAGTGCTGTGTCTATGCACCTAAGCAAGCCTTTTACACCTGTAATGATCCACCATCTGGACATTTTATGGTGTAGAAATGCGTTAGCCTGCTTTCTGTAATGTCATAAGAAGCACGACAATATTTTTGACACGTTGTATCCAGACAGGGAAATTTGGTTTAATTTCAATAGCTAGTGAGAGGTTATTAGCAGTAGTGAAAATACAATTTCGCTATCTGTCTACCGCTCCACTATCTTCTGTCCCCCCTGTCTAGTGCCTGCGTCAGGGAGAATTGCTAGTGGACAGCTGAGCCCTACATTTTTTAGATTTGAATAAAGCATGGTTTTAAATGTTCTTTCAGGCTAGTCCAAATTAGGCTACTTTCACACTGGCGCTTTGGTTTCCGTTTGTGAGATCCGTTCAGGGCTCTCACAAGCGGTCCAAAACGGATCAGTTTTAACCTTAAAGGGGTTGTCCAGGTTCAGAGCTGAACCCGGACATACCCTTATTTTCCCCCCGGCAGCCCCCCTGAGCCTAGCATCGGAGCATCTCATGCTCCGATGCGCTCCCGTGCCCTGCGCTAGATCGTGAAGGGCACGGGCTCTTGTGTTTTCAATAACACACTGCTGGGCGGTAACTTCCGCCCAGCGGTGTGTTCGGTGACGTCACCGGCTCTGAGGGGCGGGCTTTAGCTCTGCCCTAGCCGTTTTACTGGTACCGCCCATCAGTGCCGGTGACGTCACCGGGGTTCCTGTCAGCCCCATAGAGAGCCCGGTACTTCACCGGAACTCAGAAAAATGCCTTTGCCCTGCGCAATTTAGCGCAGGGCAAAGGAGAGCATCGGAGCATGAACTGCTCCGATGCTCATGTCAGGGGGGCTGCCTGGGTGAAAATGGAGGGCTGTCCAGGTTCAGCTCTGAACCTGGACAACCCCTTTAATGCATTCCTAATGGATAAGGATCAGTTCAGAATGCATCAGTTTGCCTCTGTTCCGCCTCCATTCCGCTTTGGAGGCGGACACCAAAATACTGCTTGTCCATCTGACAAAACTGAGCCAAACGGATCCATCCTGGCACACAATCTAAGTCAATGTGGACGGATCCGTTTTCACTGACACAAAATGGCACAATAGAAAACGGATCCGTCCCCCATTGACTATAAATTGTGTTCAAGACGGATCCGTTTAAGTTAAAGATAATATGTTAAAGATAATACAAATGGATCCATTCTGAACGGATGCATGCGGTAGTATTATCTGAACGGATGTGTTTATGTAGATCCGTGACGGATCCGCACCAAACGTGAGTGTGAAAGTAGCCTTACATTTATCTTTCAAAGACCAAAGGAGTGCATAAGGAAGGAAAAAAGGTGGAGTAAGAATGTGTCAAAATATACAGTGGCTAGAGTGGGCCAGCTCACAGGGCTACACTGGAAAAATGTCTACCCCTATTTCTCAGGGCATTTAATCACAATTTTTTGGCTAAAGACAAACCTTAAAAAGTTTGATCTCCTGTTTTAATACTTTTATTTTTTTTGCATTGAAATATTCTGACCCCCCCCATACATTTTTCATATTTTTCTATGGAGCTGTATGAATGCTCATTTTTTGTGGGGCGACCTGAGTGTATATGACTTTTTGATAATGAAGTGAAGTGACATGGGAGGTGAAGTAACAAAAATATGTTGAATCAGCCATTTTGATTCTTTTCTGTTACGCCATTCACCGTATGGTATAAATACCTTTATATTTTACTAGCACAGGGATTTTGGAAAATTGGGTATACCAATTATCTTTATTTTTTTCTTTCTTTATTTATAAATTATAATTTTTTATATGGGGAAACGGTGTCATTAGAATTTAACATATTTTTCACTTTATAAGAGGCACCTGATGATAACATGCACCTAGGTTTGAAACAAGGGAAAAAAAATAAAAATTCATCAGATCATACCGCCATTTCAAACCTCTGATCAGACCCCCATATCAGATCTAAGATCAGACGACCATATCAGACTTCAGATTAGACCCCCATATCAGATCTTCAGATCAGACCCCCATATTTGATCCTCAGATCATATCTCCATATCAGATCCTCAGATCAGATCTCTATATCAGATCCTCATATCAGACCCCCATATCAGATGCTCAGATCAGACCTCCATGTCAACCTCTTATTTCAATCTCCCATCAGAGTTAAAATAAATAAATGAACTTACCTCTCCTGCTCCACCGCTATTCTGCATATCCAGCAGTCTCTCCTGTGGTCACATTGCCTGGTCTTCTCCAGGCCAGTACTGCATTGTGATTTGACTGCATGTAGCACCAGATTAGAGTGTGCACACTATGTCCTAATGCTGCAGTCAGAACAATGCAGCGCAGAGCCCTGAGGAAGACCAGGCAGCAATGAGCCCAGCAAGCACTAGCAGCTCTACACTCACCGCTCCTTGTGTCTACTGCATACTAGTGAGTGCTTCAATAATGGAAGTGCTCACTAGTACTTACTTTATAAGACGTACTGACATTTTTGCCACACTTTTGGTATAAAGAAAAAAATATGGTGTACATATATAGTATTTCACAAAAGTGAGTACACCCCTCATATTTTTGTAAACATTTTATTCTGTCTTTTCATGGGACAACACTGAAGATATGACACTTTGATACAATGTAAAGTAATCAGTGAAAAGCTTGTAAAATATGGTCTGCCCTCAAAATAACTTAACACACAGCCATTTATGTCATATGGTCAGTGTTGTCCAATGAAAAGATATAATAGAATATTTACAAAAATGTGAGATATGTGAATATATTTTTTATATATTATGAAAAACCACTTAAACATGCGATCTTCTGACCACTTCTCACATAGACTGCAATAATTTAACCACTTCACATTTGGGCCATTTATCCCCTTCCTGACCAGGCTTAATTTTGCATGTGTCATTTTATGTGGTAATAACTTTGGAACGCTTTTACTTATCCAAGCCATTCTGAGATTGTTTTCTTGTGACAAATTGTACTTCATGACAGTGCTAAATTTGAGTCAATATATTTCATTAATTATCGTAATTCACAATTTTCTAAATTTTAATTTCTCTGCTTTTAAAACAGAAAGTGATAAGTTATTTCCCTATCCACATTTGTTTGCAGAGCAGTTGCCATGCTCTTACGCACATTTTACTGCCTTTTATATCCCTCTAGCCTTTTCAAGGACTATTTTAGTGCCATTTTAATGCAAAAAAGTGCCAATTTTAGTGCCCTAAATTGAAATAATTCTTATTTTCAATTGTCGGGTGACATTTTACCATTTTTGGCGTATACAAACCCCTGCTGTGCCTGGGTGACAGGGGCCTAAATCTCTCAAAATCCTCTGTTCTATTGCTGGGTGACATGAACCCCCTTTTGCCGTGAATGAACCCCTGCTGTGCCTCGGTGACAGGGGCCTAAATCTCTCAAAATCCTCTGTTCTATTGCTGGGTGACATGAACCCCCTTTTGTCGTGAATAAACCCCTGCTGTGCCTGGGTGACAGGGGCCTAAATCTCTCAAAATCCTCGGTTCTATTGCTGGGTGACATGAACCCATTTTTGCCGTGAATGAACCCCTGCTGTGCCTGGGTGACAAGGGCCTAAATCTCTCAAAATCCTCTGTTCTATTGCTGGGTGACAAGAACCCCCTTTTGCCGTGAATGAACCCCTGCTGTGCCTGGGTGACAGGGGCCTAAATCTCTCAAAATCCTCTGTTCTATTGCTGGGTGACATGAACCCCCTTTTGCCGTGAATGAACCCCTGCTCTGCATTGCTGACAGGGAACTAAATTTAGTGAAAACATCTGTTACTGATCGCTGATGATAGCATTCCCACCTGACAGCGGGGGCACAGTGGAAGCACAAGGCGAAGGCAGAGGAGGAGGAAGAGGTTGCCAACGCAGCTGTGTCAGCGCCAGCACCTGAGAAGGCAGGGTTAGCATGGGCAAAATGTGGAAAAGCTTTGTCAGCCTTGGAGGTGCTGACCTGCCCTGCAGCCAGTGTATAGTGTGAACATGTGTTTAGCACGGCAGAGAGCATTATCACAGGCCGCAGCCAATGTGGAAAAGCTTACGCTTATTAAAATGAACCAGGCATGGATCCCACAGGACTTGTCCGTACCTTGTGCAGAATAGACATTTATCATACCATTCCAGCCTCAACCATCCATTCTTGTACTCAAGTGCACTTATTCTTTGTTTTATTTTGTTATATGTCCGAATATTTTGGGAATAACCCAATTTAAAAATAAAAAAGAACACAAATCAGTGTTGGCTATAGGGGCGTTGCTAGGGTCTCAAAAGATCCGGGGCACAAGCCCCAATAAATATGCCCCCCCGCACTATGCTGTACTTGCTATACAGCGGCACTTACCTGTCACATCCAGGGCCTCCAGGTGACGTCTCCTCTCTGTCATCATCTTCTCGGTCTGGACAACTTCTCTCAGCCGCCTCGTCTCTGCAGAGTGTGACACACAGACATCTTAGCTTCCTCACTTTCTATCATTATCCCCCAACTGGAGTCCCCACAGTGTTATCCTGCTGCTTGCTATGCCAAAACCTCAACCCCCCCCCCCCCCTCATACCCCCAAATACTATCCTAAAGAAACATTACTGCCCCCCATAGTAATAGTGCTCCTCATAGTCCCACCAATAGTAATTCCCTTCTAGAATGCGCTCATTAGTAACACTGCCCCCATTATTAGAAGAGCCCTCCCATATTAATAATACCCTCACAGAGTCCCTAGTAGAAATAAGGCCCCCTATTGTTCCCCCAGTGGCAATAAAGCTCCCTACAGACCCCACAGT
Organism: Bufo gargarizans; assembly: GCF_014858855.1. Taxonomy (NCBI): domain Eukaryota; kingdom Metazoa; phylum Chordata; class Amphibia; order Anura; family Bufonidae; genus Bufo; species Bufo gargarizans. Next base: position 206,069,370 of record NC_058081.1, on the reverse strand, counting down.
AGTAATAAGGCCCCCATAGTGCGCTTAGTAGAAATAAGGCAGATCTACAAGACCCTCCTATAGAGCCCCCAGTAGTAATAAGAACGCCTATAATGTCCCCTGGATTTTACAGTCCCATGTAAATAACATCACCTCTTCCCCAGCCGCCTCCAACGCACAATCCCATGTAAACATCACCCCCTAAGGCTACTTTCACACTTGCGTTCGTGCGGATCTGTCATGTACTTGTACAGGACGGATCCGCACCGATATAATACAAACGAATGCATCCGTTCAGGAGCAATTCGTTTGTATTAGATTTTAATTTCTAAGTCCCAATACGGATCCGTCCTGACTTACATTAAAAGTCAATGGGGGACGGATCCGTTTACAATTGCACCATTTTGTGTCAATGCAAAGGGATCCGTCCCTATTGACTTACATTGTCAGGACGGATGCGTTTGGCTCCGCAAGGCCATGCGGACACAAAAAACGCTGCTTGCAGCATTTTGAGGTCCGCCTCCAAAATGGAACGGGGGACCGCACGGAGCCGAACGAATGCATTCTGAATGGATCCGCATCCATTCAGAATGCATTGGGGTTAAACTGATGCATTTGGGGCTGCTTGTGAGAGACCTGAAACGGATCTCACAAGCGGATCACCAAACGCAAGTGTGAACGTAGCCTAAAGTGTTTCCCAACCAGTGTGCCTCCAGCTGTTGCAAAACTACAACTCCCAGCATGCCCGCACAGCCAAAGGCTGTCCAGGCATGCTGGGAGTTGTAGTTTTGCAACAGCTGGACTAAGTCCCATGTACATAAACATCATTCCCCCCCACCATCCACTTTCAACATACAGTCCCATGTAAATAACATCCCTCCCTCCCCCAGCCACCTCAAGCACACAGTTCCATGTCAATAACATCCCTCCCTTCAGCCCTAAAATACATCCCAGTTAAATAACTACAACTCCCAGCATTTCTCTGCCTCTCCCTTCACTTACCTCGCCTGTACAGACATCACCATTAGGCTCCGTCTCCTCTTGACTCCGGTCCAATCCTGAACTAGGAAGAGGCGAAGGACCTTTGGTGACATCACAGGCCATGTGATCAGCAAAACAGGCTGTGATAGGATGACCTGGATGGTGACATCATCCAGGTCATCCTATCACAGCCTGTTTTGCTGATCACATGACCTGTGATGTCACCAAAGGTCCTTCGCCTGTTCCAGTATAAGATTCAATTGTATTTGCCGTTCTGTGTACGGCAATACAGTTGCATCTAGCAGGCAGGCAGGACATTCGGGGCATGGGACAAAACATCCGGGGCCCAGGCCCCGAATGTTTTAACCTAGCGACGCCCCTGGTTGGCTACCTATTCCTCCTTCACTGCCACTTCAACCTACACCGCCACGTCAACCTACACCGCCACATCCACCTATCCACCGCCTCCTCAACCTCCTACTCCTAGATCCAGATTGTTTTTTTTTTATTTTCAGTATTTTATGTTATTTTAAGTCATTTCCCTATCCACATTTGTTTGCAGAACAGTTGTCATGCTCTTAAGCACGTTTTGATGCCTTTTGCAGCCCTCTAGCCCTTTCCAGGACTATTTTAGAGCTATTTTAGTGCCCAAAAGTTCGGGTCCCCATTGACTTCAATGGGGTTTGGGGTCAAGTTTGGGTCCCGAACCCAAACTTTTTTTTTCAAGTTCGGCCGAACTTGTCGAACCCGAACATCCAGGTGTCCGCTCAACTCTAGTCATGGGTCAAAGTTCTTCACAATGTAAAAGAACATGGCGGGCTCGAATATCGCCATATGTTCGAATGTTCGGCGAATCGTGAACGAGCAAAGTTTGCCGCGAACCGACCGCTGGGCAAACCGCAAGGCCATCGCTAGTTGGGAATCATGGCACAAGATCTCATGTCCCTCTTCAAGCGTGCTTGGCGAGATGGCCAAATCAAGTAATTGCGATGAAATAAGGTCCTCTGAATTTTTGGCCAGACTGTAAATGGTGGGAGGATCAGGGTGAGGATTATGTTGACCAGATTTCTGGCTACTGAGACTGGATTTGATGGAAGACAGGGTGGTGCTTAACCGACTGGAAGCATTATCTGCTTCAATCCAACCGACCACCTGGTCGAACTGGTCTGACTTCAAGAGTGGTGTCCTGTGCCGCCCTGCAAACTGGGACATGAAGCTAGGTATCTTGGATGATTGTTTTTCTTGTGCTCTGGCAGCAGGCACTGTTTCTCTGCGCCCAGGGCCACGGCCTCTGCGTGCATCATCAGCTTCATGGCAACTTCCCCATCCCTTACTGCTCACCTTCTTCATTTTAAATGTGATATATGCTTCAAAAGTAGTTCATACGTACAGTAGCGTCGGATTTGGAAGTGTATATGCAAAAAAATTTACAAAGGTATTTGTGATGAGGAAACGTTTTACAGGACAGGTACCACAGGTAATGTCACAGTTCACAGTGTTTACGGAAAAATTGTACTGGATGTCACAGATATTTTAGGGATGCGCACACTTTAAACAGGAGATGTGGCGGGGATAATTTAACTGTCCTCACGGGACACTGTCTATGTAAAAAGTGCACTGGATGTCACTGATATTTTAGGGATGCGCACAATTTAAACAGGAGATATGGCATGGATAATTTAACTGTCCGCAGTGGACACCGTCTATGGAAAAACTGCACTGGATGTCACTAATATTTAAGGGATGCGCACACTTTAAACAGGAGATGTGGCGCAGAAAATTTAACTGTCCGCAGGGGACACCGTCTACGGAAAAAGTGTACTGGAGGTCACTGATATTTTAGGGATGCGCACAGGGGTGGGATACAAAGTTTTCCCAATAGGTTTCCTACTTAACTGCGGACATGCGTCGTCATGACACATGTTTACATATACAGGTGGAACTCAAAAAATTAGAATATCGTGCAAAAGTCCATTTATTTCAGTCATGCAAATTAAAAGGAATTGCATTAATGCAGCTTAAAATTTGAATTTTGTGAAAAGGTTCAATATTCTAGGCTCAAAGTGTCACACTCTAGTCAGCTAATTAATCCATACCCCCTGAACAAAGGGTACATACTTTAAAATTAAGACTTTGGGGTTTCATAAGCTGTAAGCCATAATCATCCAAATTATAAGAAATAAAAGCTTGAAACATCTCGCTTTGCATGTAATGAGTCTATCTCATATGTTAGTTTCACCTTTTAAGTTGCATTACTGAAATAAATGAACTTTGCACGATATTCTAATTTTTCGAGTTTCACCTGTACATACACCATATTTATGCCACACACATACACATAAATACACCATATACATGGTACACATACATAAATACACCATATATACACTACACACACATACTACCCAACTTTTAAAAAGCCTAAGGAACCATGACGATCACCCTGACGAAGGCCGCACAGCTTGGTTTCGGCTAGAGAGGTCCAATCCGGATCATCATAGATAAGACCCAAAGCTTCGAAAAAAAATTAATCTACTGACCGGAGAGACTGTGATTCGGTCGGCAGAGAAAAAGCCCATGACTGCGCATCTCCCTTAAGCAAGGAAACAACCACACCGACTCACTGTTTCTCATCCCCAGATGAGTGTGGACATGGCCTAAAATATAGTTTGCATGCCTCCCTAAACAAAATGAAATTATCACGTCCCCCAGATAATCTGTCTGGAAGGGCAATTTTATGCTTCAGATAGGCATGGTCTCGACCACTACCACCAGAACCAACAGCCTGTGATCTCTGCATTTGCAATACGGTCATGCGGTCAGCTACCTCCAAAGACAGTGCAGCAACAGGATCCATTGCTGCACACAAACAAACAAAAAATGAAGGTTTTGGCAGTTTATAATGTTACATTTCGGTGTGGGAGGGAAACACCACACCGAGCATAGGAGGGAAGGGGGGAACAGGGGATCCGGCCTAAGAACTAGGGAAGGAAGATGGACACCTCCTAGTGAAAAGACTAACCAAAATTCTGACAGACTACCAGTATGAACAGACCCCAAAGGAATGTGAGTTCATACGCAGGAATACCTAGAGTCCTATCTAGCCCTATAGGACCCTGGTACTAATGGCAGAGACGAGACTACTTGTGCCTCCAAAAGGAAGAACGAACAGGAGTCTTCTACAGGCCTAATACAAACAATTGGGAAAAGCAACACACATAACCCAAACAAAAATCGAAAGGTAAAGACTTAACCTGAATAACTCATCTCCCCCGGACCTACTGCCGCTGCTGACGAGCTCCAGATCGGGATTCAACCAGCAACACGGTTCTCCGATCCGGCTGTAATTTTAACAACCGTATCCCGAGAACAGGAGGGAACCGGCAGAATCCCATGCTTGGATGCGCACACTTGAAACAGGAGATGTGGCGCAAATAATTTAACTGTTTGCAGCGGACACCATCTACGGAAAAAGTGCACTGGATGTCACTGAAATTTTAGAGATGCGCACACTTTAAACAGGAGATGTGGCGCAGATAATTTTACTGTCCGCAGGGGAAATCGGAAATCAATAATAATGATATATAGGAGCTATTGTATAATTACCGGAGTGATGATTAAATACACTTGTGTCATAGGTCAAAGTATCATATGCTACATACACTGCCAAGCAAAAGGGTAACCACGCTTTGGTTATACAGCCTTATAACGCCATGTGAACAAATTTGCTGTGTGCATATTGCAATTCACTAACATTTAACCCCAAGTACAGTGCCTTCAAATCATAAACTATCAATAACTGTGATAAAAGTGTAAGCACTTTTTTTGTATTTTAACACAAAGCCACTTGTGAGTAAGGTGTTACAGCTACAACTGGCATCTAAAACATTGAAGGAAGAAGTTGTAGTCCAAATGGCAGGCACCCAAATGGTTGAAAACCAAGATGTACATCTATCTGCAGTAAAGACCAAAAGTTTGGACACACCTTCTCATTCAAAGAGTTTTCTTTATTTTCATGACTATGAAAATTGTAGATTCACACTGAAGGCATCAAAACTATGAATTAACACATGTGGAATTATATACATAACAAAAAGGTTTGAAACGACTGAAAATATGTCATATTCTAGGTTCTTCAAAGTAGCCACCTTTTGCTTTGATTACTGTTTTGCACACTCTTGGCATTCTCTTGAGGAGCTTCAAGAGGTAGTCACCTGAAATGGTCTTCCAACAGTCTTGAAGGAGTTCCCAGAGATGTTTAGCACTTGTTGGCCCTTTTGCCTTCACTCTGCAGTCCAGCTCACCCCAAACCATCTCGATTGGGTTCAGGTCCGGTGACTGTGGAGGCAAGGTCATCTGGCGCAGCACCCCATCACTCTCCTTCATGGTCAAATAGCCCTTACAGAGCCTGGAGGTGTGTTTGGGGTCATTGTCCTGTTGAAAAATAAATGATGGTCCAACTAAACGCAAACCGGATGGAATAGCATGCCGCTGCAAGATGCTGTGGTAGCCATGCTGGTTCAGTATGCCTTCAGTTTTGAATAAATCCCCAACAGTGTCACCAGCAAAGCACCCTCACACCATCACACCTCCTCCTCCATGCTTCACGGTGGGAACCAGGCATGTAGAGTCCATCTGTTCACCTTTTCTGTGTCGCACAAAGACACGGTGGTTGGAACCAAAGATCTCAAATTTGGACTCATCAGACCAAAGCACAGATTTCCACTGGTCTAATGTCCATTCCTTGTGTTCTTTAGCCCAAACGAGTCTCTTCTGCTTGTTGCCTGTCCTTTGCAGTGGTTTCCTAGCAGATATTCTACCATGAAGGCCTGATTCACACAGTCTCCTCTTAACAGTTGTTCTAGAGATGTGTCTGCTGCTAGAACTCTGTGTGGCATTGACCTGGTCTCTAATCTGAGCTGCTGTTAACCTGCGATTTCTGAGGCTGGTGACTCGGATGAACTTATCCTCTGCAGCAGAGGTGACTCTTGTTCTTCCTTTCCTGGGACGGTCCGCATGTGAGCCAGTTTCTTTGTAGCGCTTGATGGTTTTTGTGACTGCACTTGGGGACACTTTCAAAGTTTTCCCAATTTTTCGGACTGACTGACCTTCATTTCTTAAAGTAATAATGGCCACTCGTTTTTCTTTACTTAGCTGCATTTTTCTTGCCATAATACAAATTCTAGAAGTCTATTCAGTAGGACTATCAGCTGTGTATCCACCTGACTTCTCCACAACGCAACTGATGGTCCCAACTCCATTTATAAGGCAAGATATCCCACTTATTAAACCTGACAGGGCACACCTGTGAAGTGAAAACCATTTCAGGTGACTACCTCTTGAAGCTCATCAAGAGAATGCCAAGAGTGTGCAAAGCAGTAATCAAAGCAAAAGGTGGCTACTTTGAAGAACCTAGGATATGACATATTTTCAGTTGTTTCACACTTTTTTGTTATGTATATAATTCCACATGTGTTAATTCATAGTCTTGATGCCTTCAGTGTGAATCTACAATTTTCATAGTCATGAAAATAAAGAAAACTCTTTGAATGAGAAGGTGTGTCCAAACTTTTGGTCTGTACTGTATATGAATATTTTCTAAAGCTAGTTCTTTCCTAGAAATACTCCTTGTTGTCTTTGGCCCAGTTAGAGAGGTAAAGAAAACATCCACCATTTTTAAAATAATGTATGTTTTTTCTTTATAGACCCCCATCCCCACAGGCCATCTGTTGCATAACTTGTGTGTAGAAGATAAGGACATAAACCACCATTTACTGAGATTAGAACAAGGCAAAGAACTAAATACCAGTGAGTACACAACCTCCTACCATAGCCTGATACAGGAACACATATAAGGCTGTTATAAGGGATTTACAGCATTCAACTTCCATATACATGAGAGACTGTTTATATCTGGATGTAAATTGCTGTCAGGACCCTGCTTACAGTAAAGTTCTTAGTTGGATTTGAACCCTGCCTCAGTCTTCCATCTCCATACTACAACCACTCTCATCATTTTACATTTTGCACCAAAACCGTCAAAACTGTGAGTAAAGAACTAACAGTTATTATTCCTCGGTACACCGTCAACTCGCAAGTTATCCCCCTGCAGTCCCGGTTGACCAGTCTTTTATTTTTTTTGTGGATGCACATTTCCGTGTTCTTAATATCATTCAGGGACAAATTGGCTGGTGGGCTGACTGCCTTCTACTAGGCAGTGGGCCACCGTCTTTAACACAGACACAGGCCACTGCCCTGTGCGGTTGGGATTTTAAAAGTCCATGCTCTGGTACTCCCATTTTGACACCATATATATGGCTTGTCCAAATATAAAGGTATCCCCAAACACTGCTAGCATTCTGACATTGCTTGAGGATACCCCTGTATATTTAAATGTTATTCTGTCACTATATTTAAATTGTTAGTGCCAGGTCTCAAACCCAGGAAATTCTGTATAAGAGACTGACGTTCTAATCAGTGAGCTACAGAGCCCACTATTATTAACAGGAGGATTTTCTCTGGTTAGTATTCTTCCCATGTACATTGTAATGATAGACAGATACAACATATAGTACATGTCATAGGATATTAGCAAAATTATAATATATTTAGTAATTACAAAAAATGAATAAATAATAGTGAAGGTTTTTAGTTAGAGTAATTAGAGAAATCCTTCCATTGAAAACCCTGCAGAGACAATCTGGAAAAAAAAATTGCTAACACCTTAGTTTAACATATCCCTATGGTCATATTATTTTCAATCTTTTCTAGGAGTACCATAATTTATGTCCAGTCCAGTTTCATTCGTTTTTGTTTGTTTTTTATTATCCTGTTGAACCACAATTCAAAAGCAATGTCTGATTTTTCATGCTAATGTTCAGTAATTTTTTATTTATTACTTTTGTCAGTTTCAAGTTATTTCAGTGACCAGCTTTATCCTGGCCATTCCCTAGTATTCACCCTTTAAACCCTATACAGGGATATGGACTTTACTGTAGTTAACCAAACAAGCTGCTACCTCCTGAGTAGTACTGGTGCAGTTGACAGCTGACCCACAGGGATCAGAGATACCTATGCGAAGAATCAAGGATTCAGGAAAAAGGCATAGTCTGAACACAGTCCAAGGTCAAGGCAGTCTGAGTATGTGTATATTCCAGATAGCAATTTCAAGGTCAGGCCAGGCTGAGTACCTGCATAGTCCAGGTAGCAGTTCCAAGGTCAGGGTACTAGGCAGCAAGGATCAGAATCAGTAGACAGGCAAGGTACAGTACAGGAATAGTTGGACAGATCACAAATTTGCTGGTTACTAAAGACTAGAAAACCTTAAAGCTCAAGTAAGTGGGTGGATCCACAGAACCAATAAATAGGGAGGCTGATAAGTACCTTAGTAGCTGGACAGAAACCAAAAGGAAAGGATTAACAGTAGCAATGCTGAAAATAAAATTCACTAAGCATTAGTCCCAATACACACAGGGAGAGTGGTGCCATGCCGGTGCCTGCCCGGGACAGCAGATCAGCAGCACTCATGGGCCGCCAGCCAAACAAGCTTTCCTTTCAGCTTTCTCATCAGTATAATAATTCAGTTTGCTTACTTTATGCATTACTTCTATTTCCATTCTGTATTTATTACTTCTGATATATTTATGAATACCAAATACCACTCACCTACTTTTGGTGGTTGGGTATGGTTTTGATTGTATAAATACAGTATTATATCAGATTGATAACTGAAAACGATTGTAATGTGACATCCTCCATAGCTAACTTTCAACACATCAGAATAAAGCATTTTATTTAATGTAACCCTCCATACCCGCTTATGAAAAGCCTATTTGCCTCAGTATAAGTGCAACAGCTACCTGGTAATCCATGTCATTGTAATTTATAATCCTTCTGTCCTTTCTGTAAAATATATAAGTTGTTCAGGCACTCTGACTTGTATTCCTACAGAATACAAGATCTATGGATGCAGAGGGGAGGGAGAGAGCAGCAAACTGAACCAATGGTGAAACAGGAAGTGTGTCTCAGACTACCTCCAACTTCCTGTAATCACTGTGGCTAAGTTGTAGCCACAGTTTACAGCTTTATCTTTATGAAGCTGAGCCAAACATGTACATACTGACTTGCATATGATTGTTGACACTTACTAACAGGGGTATACTTGCCATAGAGGCAGACCATGGCACTGCTATGGGGCACGGGGGAGGGGGACCCACAAAGATCTTACTCTTCTCTTCCCCATGTGAAAACACTCTATTTTCACACAGCTGTCACTAGAAGGAGCTCAATTCAAAGAGATTATTACAGCTTTCATGGTAGTTATATTAATAACTATTTACTGAGCTCCCCCTAGTGGTGGCTGAAGGCAGCTAGCTAGTTTTGTGATTGAAGAGAAGCTGAAGATTTTTTCAGTGTATTTTGCCAGTTTTCTTGTGTAAATATGAGAAATATGGTGATTAGAATGAGTTCCCTATATTTTAAGCACCTGTTCTACTTTTTCCACCATAGAAGTCAGATAAAGTGGGTGAGGCCAAAAATGGCATAAATATGCCAGAAATCTGGAGCATTGTGCGTGTTCTTCATTGCCTGGGAGTGATTGACACATGTACATTGGAAACTAGGTGCTAGGCTATCATTCTAAGTTTTGCTATGGGGCCCTTTGAGATCTGTGTATTCCCCTGCATTACCTTTCATTGTTGAGCACCTGACTGTATTATTGCTCTAAGGACTGGACTGATTTTGTACCAATAGAATGTGACACTTCTTAAAGCTACAACTTAATGCCAAAGGAATACATTGGCCCATATTTTCTATGCTAAGAGTGAGATTTTTGTGGTGTTGTTCGCATCAAAAGTTTGGCCCATCTCATTTTAGACATATTTGTTATTCAGATGCGCTAAAAATAATTTTATTTTTTATGACCTCCTCGGAATTTCCTGGTTATAAATGAAAATGTGGGCATGGTCAGATTTTGTCTAACTTTAAGATATATTTACAAAGCTGAAACCCACAATTCTGGTGCATATAAGTGCCGCAGATTAGACCAACATAGAATTGGTCTAAAGTTTTTGGTGGACAGAACTTTGCCACATTGGGACCCTGTTTTCGCACATTGAGAAAGGTTTTTGGTGCACTGGTTGTTGGGACAACTTTCTGGTGCATTGACACAAATTTGTAGGGCTTATTGACATAATTTCAGAGCATGCAGCAAACATTTTTAAAATAAACTAAGCCAACAAAAAGGTGGTATGAGCTTGACTAGAGAGTCTAAAGATGGACTAGATTTTTCATCCTGCATCAACCATTATGATAATTTTGGCACATTTTAAAGACTAAGGGGGTCATTTATTAATCTGAAATACGCCTAAATTAGGTGGATTTCAGGCGTAGATTGCAGCACAATGCTTAGTGTGGGTGGGGAAGGGCTGCTATTTACCATTTTATACATCTGTTTTAGGCCTAGTTCACACAAACGTTTTTTTTTTCCGAGTGTACGGGCTGTTTTTATTGTGTTCCGTATACGGAACCATTTATTTCAATGGTTCCGCATTAAAAACTGAATGTGTTCTGTAAGCTTTCCGTTTCCGTATTTTTGTTTTTCCGTTCCGTTGAAAGATAGAACATGTCCTATTATTGCCAGCAAATCACGTTCCGTGGCTTCATTCAAGTCAATGGGTCCGCAAAAAAAACTAAACATATACGGAAATGGATCCGTATGTCTTCCGTATCCGTTCTGTTTTTGCTGAACCATCTATTGAAAATGTTATGCCCAGCCCAATTTTTTCTATGTAATTACTGTATACTGTACAAGGCCTACGGAAAAATGGAACGGAAAAACGAAAAGGAAACGGAAACACAACGGAACTCAAAAACGGAACAACGTATCCGCAAAAAACTATAAAAGCCATAGGTTCGTGTGAACTAGGCCTTAGGCGTAGAAAATGGTCTAAAGGTAAACAGCAAGGAAGAGGCAGTTATGAAGAGACTGGTGCCTCCACATAACTTTGGCAGAACCACCGCCAGCTTAGGGGTTTATTAAGACTGGCGTCTAAAACTTAATAGTTATGCCCCTAAGTTTATTCTGTCTACCAATTAAACAGGATTAGTAACTCTGGGCTAATGAGTTCCATAATATTTTGTAGCTGTCAATTAATAGTAAAAAATCAATCAGTAGTGGTTAAAAGAGTCTCAGCATAGCCTCAGCCTAGGATCTTTGGAGCCTATGTTGTTCTCCATGCTAAACAATTTTCATTGCATTTCCTCTATGACTTCTTTCAGACAGATGTCGAAATGACATCTCTATAATGTTTGCTATTCTATTTTCTCACTATGCCTTATGCAATTCACCCTGTACATACTTACATGCTGTATATCAGCTGTGATTCCATCTTTGTTTCCATTCTGCAGACTTTTTAAACAATGTATCTTTTTTGACTAGAAACTATGCATTCTACTGGTTTCTCTGCTATATGGCCAGGTAATATTATGTAACTGTATATTAGGGAACAGCTACTTTCAGAATGTCATATATTATATTGGCTGTCTTATTCATTGTCTGATTGACTTTGTCAAGACAAGATTAGGCTACGTTTTTGCTAGGAGAAATATATGTCAGAGTCTATTTTTCCTTAAACAAACTATATATATATTTCTGTCATATGGACTAGATATCCAATGGGTATAGCATACATGTTTTAGAAGGAAAAGTCCTTTAAGGGTGTCCCTTGTACAAAAATTATACTGACCATTGCATTTAAAAGTTGATTTAAATACAACTGACCTTGGCTGTCTACTACATAATACAAATGAGATGATTTCTCTGCCCAACTTAAGATTTTTATTAATACATCAAAATCCACAAGGCTGTTTGACTGACCGTTTTTCTGCTCCCCCACTTATGTGAGCATTTAACGTCTTCACTTGAAACTCTGCTAAATATTTGACTTGCCCACAGACTGGTGCTAGATAGAAGATCAGGAATCACCATATATGTGACTAATCGTATGTGATCTCTCTTTTGTAGTGCCTGTGTGGCCTCTTCTGTGTGGATGAAACCATGCAGAGACTAAAGCAAAGGCTTAAGAAACTGATTTTGTCATACAAGGCAAGAGATTGAATTCCTTCTTTCCATTTCAATTCTCTAACTGGAACACTATACTCCATAAATCATCTTATGATTCAGTATATATCTTACTTTAATGAGGCAGAAGCTGAGATTTTCCTATAAATCCATCTGACTTAAGGACTTAAATGCGATTTTAATTTATTTGTAATGCTTGCTCGTTAATGATTTAAATTTTGACTAACGACAAGTACGACAAGTACTAATAATTAGCATTTCTGTACTTTTTTTACAATATCAGCTCAGATGGCTGGCTGATCGAGACAAAGTCCCAGATTAAGAAGTTCATACTTACGCATCGGGGGAGATTTATCATAGACCTGCGTTTTACACTGGTTTATGATATCCCTGTGAAGAGATGGCCTTGCGGTTCGTCCTGCGGTCATTTCGCGGTGAACTTCGCTCGTTCGCAATTCGCCGAACGGGTGAACATATGGCAATATTCACAAGCGCAATTTTTTTTGCATAGTGACGAACTTTGACACATCCGTCAAGGTGTGTCAGCAGATGGACACACCCCCAACCCTATAACAGAACCTGATCTGGCAGCCATTTTACATTATGTGTTTTGCCAGTGTAGGGAGAGGTTGCATTTTGAAGAAGGGACAGTTAGGGAAACCAAACGCTAGCTAATAGAACCACAAAAGGACTGGTATAGGTGTGCTATTGATAGGTCTGATATAGAGGGTGTGATATACTTATACTTTCTAACATAGAAATTGTTTTATGGTGTATTTGTATTGTGCAGCCGTTGTGTGCGGTTCTGCTGCGATACTTCTTCCACAAAATACTGATTGAGGGGTGCTATTGCTATATACTTTCTTCCACCAAATACTGTTTGAGGGCTGCGATACACCTGCTTCCACCAAATACTGATTGAGGGGTGCCATATACCTGTTTCTGACAAATAATGATTGAGGGTTGCCATATACCTGTTTCCACAAAATACTGATTGAGGGGTGCTATATACCTGTTTCCGCCAAATACTGATTGAGGGGTGCTATATACCTTCTTCCACAAAATACTGATTGAGGGGTGGTATTGCTATATACCTGCTTCCACCAAATACTGATTGAGGGCTGCGATACACCTGCTTCCACAAAATACTGACTGAGGGGTGCCATATACCTGTTTCCACCAAATACTGATTGAGGGGTGTTATATACCTGTTTCTGTCAAATACTGATTGATGGGTGCTATATACCAGTTTCCATCAAAATGCTGATTGAGGAGTGCTATATACCTTCTTCCACAAAATACTGATTGAGGGGTGCTATTGCTATACTCCTTCTTCGACCAAATGCTGATAGAGGGCTGCGATACACCTGCTTCCGCAAAATACTGATTGAGGGGTGCCATATACCTGTTTCCACCAAATACTGATTGAGGGGTGCTTAATGCCTGTTTCCGCCAAATATTGATTGAGGGGTGCCATATACTTTCTTCTACTAAATACTGATTGAGGGGTGCTATTGCTATATACCTTCTCCCACCAAATACTGATTGAGGGCTGTGATATACCTGCTTCCGCCAAATCCTGATTGAGGGGTGCCATATACCTTATCCGGCAAAATCCTGATTGAGGGGTGCTATATACCTGTTTCCGCCAAATACTGATTGAGGGGTGATATATACCAGTTTCTGCCAAATACTGATTGAGGGGTGCTGTGGCGAAATAACCTCGCCACTGGGTTTTGGAGGGGCCTGTTTGCCAGCCTCTTGCCTCAGGATTATGGCCCATGTACTAACTTTGAAGAAGAAGACAGCCTAAATCTGGGGAACCATTTTGGGCAGGAAAGCCATGCTTGCAGTTGGCCAAATGTGACTTCCATGGAATTCGGGAACCCCTGCTTGTATCTGGGTGATTTTTGGATATGTTGTTCACCCAGACCAGAGCTATCCATGGATGTATACATTATGGGGATATGTGGGGTTTTGAGGTGTTTTCTGTGTTTTGGGAAAAATGTGTGTTTTCTGCCTGTGACTGATTAAGTTAGCCCATTATGTTTGGTAATTGTATCACAGGCAGAGCCTATTGTGTTTTGGTAATTGTATTTTATTGATAGCATCAAAAACAATGCCCATTGTATTTTGTTGATTGCGTTACAGACAGAGGGAAGAGGGTTTTGTGTACAATTGCTGGGAAGGTTTCAATACTGTAAATGCATGTGATTGGCTAATATAAAAAAACTGTCACAGTCTTCTACAAGGTCCCTAGGGGGAGTGTTCCTTGCTAGGAGACCTGCGTAAAAGGCTGAAAAATAATCCATTAAAGAGTTCCTGTTTTACCTTCAACATAGAGCCTTGTCTCATGTATGTGGGGATTGATATACGCTGTATACTCCCCTGGCTATAATCCCTAGCTCTTGTAAGAGCTGTTCCTGTTCCCTATTCCTGTGGTGGTTATGGTGTCGAGCGGAGTGCTTGGAGCCCTCAGGAAGAACTAGGAGCATCCATCAACGAAGGTACCCAGTCGGGGTGCCAGGAGATCCGTTACAGGTGCTATATATGAAAGGTGGAATCTGATTGGTTGCTATGGGCACCTAAGCCAGTTCTACTTTACACCAGTTTGATAAATGACCCCAATTATGAGAACTCTAATATGTCTGTGTAATAAACTCTGTAGAGACGAGATAGGGCTGAAAGAATTAGTCATGGCGGTCTGCGTCTAACGGAGGAGAAGAGGAAAGAAAAGATCTACATGACAGGAGATGTCACTGGATGTAAGAGGTATGTGGTGCTGTATTCTCCTATATGTAGAGCTGGCTCACTGCTGTGACCTGCGTCTCATCTTCTCCTCCAAGTCTTTTCTTATCATAATCGTATGTATTTTAATTTGGCAACTAAAATTTTAATTTGTCACCTGCAGTCCTATGTTACAGCCCAGATAACAGTGATAACTTTCTGTGTACAGATAAGTTAGTCGATGTTCCATGAAGTCCTATGTAGCACCCCACATAACACAATAGTTCACTGTGTTATGTGGGGTGTTACATAGAACTGCAGGTAACATCTATGAAATCTGTACTCTGAGAGTTATGAGATGGTGGGGGTCCGACTCCTGACACCCCCACCAATCATCTGTTTAAGGAGACCGCGATGTTAAAGTGAGCGCCGTAGCCTCTTTGCTCATTATCAAGCACAGCGCTGTCCATTTGATAGCACTGTGCTTGGTATTACAGCTCAGAGCCAATCACTCAGATGGGACAGAGCTGCACATAGACCATGTGAACGATGTCATATTGCCTAGGAAGAGATTTTGGCGCTTACGAAGCACCACAGCCTTTTCATACAGAAAAAAAAGTACAACTAAAATAGAGGGGGGGGGGGTCCCTGGCTGTGTACTGGTGCCTATTCTGACACTAGGGCTGGGTTCACATCCTATTTTTGCCATCCATGTAATGAATACTAAAAATGTATGTGTTAACAGATGCCTCAGACTGATGCTGTACAGTGGCGTCCGTTCACCATTCAGTTCCATAGTAGAAAAAAAAGGGGACATTTTTTTAGAGTTTCCCTTTAAGATGCATAAAAAATGACCTCTGATTAAAATACATTTTTTTTGTGGGAATTTTTGCTAATGATCCCCCTGTGGTATATCACTGTCCATGTTGTTGGGACTATTTTTGTACTTCTAGTAAGTGTTTGCTGGCTGCAAATATGACCTGGAGGTTTTTCAGGTTCGCCTGCCATTAAAGTGAATGGGGCCCGCCGCTAACGCTCGTTCGCGAATCATCCCGGCCAATGTTTGTCCATCACTATATCCCTGTGTGCATCCATAGACTATGTCTAATTTATGATGAGGCGGAAAACTGGTGCAAAAGAAGATAAATATTCTGGGCTCACTGACCCTACCCTGACTATGCCTTCTTTTCAGGAAAGTGGCAAGGGCAGCAGAGAGATGGCGATTGCAACAAAATTTGTCTCAAGTAGCATTAAAACGTTGCAAACATGGTGTTTGTGACTTTTTTAATGTCAGAAAACTAATGTTGAGGAAATTATTAATTATCCCCATAGCGTCTATGTCACCACCAGACATCTGAGAAGCTCTGACAGACGTCCTTCAGAACCTCCTCCTTGAGGTTCCTTTTGTTTTGCTTTCATTTTCTCATCTCGTTAGCCTCTCTCAGCTGTCATGTAGTTGCACTGATTGCATCCCTTTAAATCCCTTCCCATACTGCATCACTTTGCGGTTTATATTACTTCCTGGAGTGTGTGCATGCTGATGCTACTACTGAGTCTTCTACAGATAAGTTTTGTGTTTTCCTATTTGCTCGATCCCAGGTGACCCTGACTGCCTCCGTATCAAGTGTAGGGAGCCGGTGGTCGTGTCCCCTCACTATTATAGGGTGTTCAGGTGTTATACAGTCGAGGTACGAGGATATGCGATCATCTACCATTGAGATTTTCGCATAGGCTGAGCAGTTAGGGAGAGAGCCAGGTCTGTTGCAGGGCTCTCCCTTTTGTTCCTTAGTTTTGGATCCAGTCAGTCGGATCTTCATTTTGTGTCTTCTAGTTTTCTGTACACCTTCCGTGACAGTCTATAATCATGTGTCATCTGTGTCTCTGTATCACTTGCAGCATAGGTACAGCAAGGCTGGCCATACACGATTCGGTGCTGTAGAGAAATCTGCATGTGGCACACAGCTAATTTTTGGGCTGCACCTGCACTTGCCAGGCCATGACTGCACATGCCATTTGAAACAAAAAGCATGTACAGGTGCTGGCCAACAATTACTGGTGAAGCCCAGCAATTTGGGTTGAACCACATGTGGATCCTGCTGCCGTGGCTGCATTGTGTATGGGCAGCCTTAGACTTAGAGCTGATTCACACAACCTGTGAAACCTGGGAAACAAGGCCCATGTGTTGGCCACATCTCATGGACCAACCACTGGTCTCCTGACCCGAACTGACTGCATTGTAGAGATATCAGTTTCTCTGTGATCGTGGGTATAATGTATTGTACTCACATGATGATGTGAGGACTGTACAATTGACCCACGATCTGATGGGAACTGACTGCAACATAAATCTCTATGATACAGTCAGTTTGGGTCAGGGGAGCTGTGGTCTGTCTAGAAGATGTGGCCAACACATGGGCAGTGTTTCACAGGTTGTGTGAATCAGCCCTTAGTGATACTTAGTTTTGTTTGTCTCTAAATGGTATTGTCTTTTTTTGTGAACATTTACAGTACAGTATGCTGCATTTTGCAGTGACATGAGCAATAATATCTAAATAACCAATGCTGACAGAGTACAGTTCATACAATACAAATATCCAGTATGTGCAAATGCTGAAAAGAAGTGCCACTATAAAAGCATCTCACAGTTTTGCAGTGTTCACAGGCCCTACACAATGGCATTTTGAGTACTTGCTGGTCTGTACTTCTAGTCTACGACTATATAGTACCTTTATACTACACTATACTATGGATATATTATCTTCTAAAAGCAATTGTTTTTTTTAAAAAGAAAAGGAACATTATATGACTTTGCTGTTGGATTCAAACGTAATAGGACAAATATGTAATCATCTGCATAAATCTTTATATATCTGGATCTGTATGAAATTGGACACAGAGGGATAGCAGTAATCTGATATACAATCAAGGCACTATATTTATATAGTACTAATGCTGGATTCTTTGTATTCTTTGGACAGAAAGGTTTGTCTTGTAAACGACTAAGCACAGTTTCTTCTGCTCTCTCAAGTAGAAATGAGCGAATTGATTCTAAACAAATTGGATTAGTTACAAATTCCCCCACATTTTTTCTTCCAAATGAAGGCACACTTTTGTCGATTCAGTTAGACAAATCAAGCAAAACTGTGCTACAAATTTTCCATATCATATTCAGAAACAGGGCAGGGCGAGATGAAGATGGAGCATCACATGACACTGGGTGGGACCCTGGCCCAAAGGCTTGTCCATAATGTCTTGCACTCAACCTAACAATCAATCAGGAAGAAGGATATTGACTGGTATATTAGGTACTATATAAGGTGCCAAGCAGAGACCTATTGCAAAGTTTCTACAATTAATAAATGTAGAAATAAAAATATTTTCCAGTGCCACCGCCAGGATATATTTTGCCACAGACATTTCCTAATTGCATCTTTTTTCCCAAATTTTCTACATTAAATACGTAAGTGTAATCATATTTTCCACCATCAGTGTATATTTTTTTACAGACATTGTGCCATTGCTTCTTTTTCTTTCCAAAAGCCTGTTGCAAAGTTTCTACAGTCAGTGCCTAGGTGTACAAATAAGCATATTTTCAAGCCTCACTGGCAATGTATATTTTGCCGCAAATATTGTGTATTTGTACCTTTTCCTTTCCAAAACCTTTTGCTAATTTTCTACAATTAACAGGTGCAAATAAGCATATTTTCTTTTCTTTTTTTCTTTTACTCTATCTGTACCCGAGACAAATACCTTTGGACTGACCCGTTAGAACCAGACCTGAAGTGAATTTCTAGAAATTTGCTCATATGTACTCTCAAGTCATTAAGTTATAATAAGAATTACGATTATATGATAAGACTACAATCTACTGTGTAAAAAAACTGATGGACAGAAAAGTTATCAACCAACAAAACTGTGTTTAAAAATTAAATGAAAAAAATGTAAACTAAACTAGTTCTAGACTTGACAGCGGTGAATCAATGGATGTCATATATCTGGACTTCTCCAAAGCATTTGACACTGTACCTCATAAAAGGTTAGTATATAAAATGAGAATGCTCGGCCTGGGAGAAAATGTCTGTATGTGGGTAAGTAACTGGCTGAGTGATAGAAAACAGAGGGTGGTTATTAACGGTACACACTCAGATTGGGTCACTGTCACTAGTGGAGTACCTCAGGGGTCAGTATTGGGCCCTATTCTCTTCAATATATTTATTAATGATCTTGTAGAAGGCTTGCATAGTAAAATATCAATTTTCGCAGATGACACTAAACTGTGTAAAGTAATTTACACTGAAGAGGATAGTATACTGTTAAAGAGGGATCTGGGTAGATTGGAGGCTTGGGCAGATAAGTGGCAGATGAGGTTTAACACTGATAAATGTAAAGTTATGCACATGGGAAGGAATAATGAAAGTCACCCGTACATACTAAATGGTAAAACACTGACATGGAAAAGGATCTAGGAATTTTAATAAACAGCAAACTAAGCTGCAAAAACCAGTGTCAGGCAGCTGCTGCCAAGGCCAATAAGATAATGGGTTGCATCAGAAGGGGCATAGATGCCCGTGATAAGAACATAGTCCTACCACTTTACAAATCGCTAGTCAGACCACACATGGAGTACTGTGTACAGTTCTGGGCTCCTGTGAACAAGGCAGACATAGCAGAGCTGGAGAGGGTCCAGAGGAGGGCAACTAAAGTAATAACTGGAATGGGGCAACTACAGTACCCTGAAAGATTATCAAAATTAGGGTTATTCACTTTAGAAAAAAGACAACTGAGGGGAGATCTAATTACTATGTATAAATATATCAGGGGTCAGTACAGAGATCTATCCCATCATCTATTTATCCCCAGGACTGTGACTGTGACGAGGGGACATCCTCTGCGTCTGGAGGAAAGAAGGTTTGTACTCAAACATAGAAGAGGATTCTTTACGGTAAGAGCAGTGAGACTATGGAACTCTCTGCCTGAGGAGGTGGTGATGGTGAGTACAATAAAGGACTTCAAGAGGGGCCTGGATGTATTTCTGGAGTGCAATAATATTACAGGCTATAGCTACTAGAGAGGGGTCATTGATCCAGGGAGTTATTCTGATTGCCTGATTGAAGTCGGGAAGGAATTTTTTATTCCCCTAAAGTGGGGAAAATGGCTTCTACCTCACAGTTTTTTTTTTTTTTTTGCCTTCCTCTGGATCAACTTGTAGGATGACAAGCCGAACAGGATGGGCAAATGTCTTTTTTCGGCCTTATGTACTATGTTACTAAATGAAAAATATAAATAAAAGCAACAAAACCATGTATAAAAATATCAAGGTTAATATAATGCTATGAGGTAGCACAAACTATGCAACAGAAATGCATGCAAAGTCTTCCCAGAAACAGGGATCTCCTACTTCTAGGCTAGTGCAAGCAATAGTGGCGAGCTGCTAGTTCAACCACAGGGAGACTATATTTCTCTCACCAACTCTGCATGCAGATATTATATAAGCTTTAATGAGGGTTGCGTATGCATATATAAATATGTTGCATTCAGTTCAGGGCGTACACTAGGGGAATACAGGTTTAAAACTAAACCTTTGTGCCCTTACTCCTGTTAAATGCTTCCTATGCTCTCCTCTCCGCAGGGCTTTCCTCTACTCTGGCAGTAGTATTTTACACTGTCTGCCATATGTTGGTGAAAGGGGAACATTGCACTAGAGCATTATATACAGTCTACAGTCAGGTTAGAAAGGAGGAGGCAGCACGGATCTATTCAAAAACACACCATCACTTCTAACTGAATAACAAAATGAAAACTACGCAAGTAGAGAACATGTAATTGCTCTTCATACGGGGGAAAATTACTAAACATGTTGTGCCAGAATTATGGCATAAAATGTTCCAATAAGTATGGTATTTTGATTTGCACCAAGTATATCAAATGTTTTCTCCAGAATTTTCACCATAAAGTATGCACCGTGCTAGAAATGAGTTAGTAATGTCAAAGTAGACGGGGCTATCAAATTGGCATTTATTACGCCTCATTTATCATCCTCTTATCGGCAGAAATGGCTCCAATTGTTGTGGGCAATTAAGCCAGCTTATGTGGTGGTGTGTGTGTGTGAAAAGTCACATTTATGGCAGAAAGGTGCGTCTTTTTATCAAAAAGTCGCATTTGTGAAGAAAAAAACAACTCGTCGTGGTAACAAGTGATAGGTAAGTATTAAAACAGGAGTAATTTATTTTTATCTAATATAAATTAGCTAAACAACAGGGTTTTGTCAGTAAATTGGCATTCAACTAAAACAAAACAATAACAAAAAAGTCACAATTTACCACAGGAAATGTTGCAAGTGTGGTCTGGCAGGGTTGGCTAAAATGGCACATTTCTGTTTTAAAAAAAAAAATGTTGTGCTATTGGGGTCAAATCGAGAGAAATAGGGGGTAAATTTGGGTTAAATTATGCCATTATTGATAAATGTCCCCACTGTCTCCTAGAAGGAAATACAGCAGAGAGGTGTGTATGCATGGCGTGCATATAACATGTGTTTGTGAATATGTGTGCACATGTAACAGTAAATATATACAGTATATGTAAATGTATCACTGTGTGCACACTTATGTGCATGTGAATGTACTTATATTGTATATATGTGCGTCATTATGGGACAGTATGGGTTTATATACATGGCAGCATTATTTATGAGGTGACTGACACTTTATAGCACCTGTGTAGATGTCCATGTGTATTCATATATTTAAGGCAATGAACTCCCCCATCCTCCAAAATCCTGCATGCCCCTGATGCCTCTGTGTGACAATGAGTAATGATTGCATGTCTTTACCCCTGTGTTGGTTCAAGTATTTTCTGTAAACCCCTGTTTATGTGGAATATGCTGCAATATTTCCTACCAGCGTATGTCATGTTTTAAGGTTACAGTGCGGCTGTGAAGATCCAAACTGTCCAAAGTCTTCAGACTTTCTGTTAAAGGGCACGTTTGCATTTGGCTTGGAAGGAATTCGGAAAGCTTTGCTGATGTCAGTTCACAGCTTAATGTGCATGAACGTAGGCATTTATTACGGGCAATGAAGTAGGTGACACATACATTGCTTAGCCTGATTGATACCTGCAAAAAGAATCTGATAAGAAAAACTCTAGAGAATTTGGCAAGTATTCTCTAAAAAGGTGTATCTTCCCTTAAACTGTGATAATATCAACTTATACCATAAAAATGCATGAGGCAGCAGTTTTAAGATATCTAAAAAGACCCGGATAACTTTCATTTAACTTTTCAAATATAATTACATTAATCCAAAAACTGAGAAAATATGGCTGGAGAACGTCCAGACATATACTGTGAAACACATGCTGAAGAAGGGGCATGGTCTCCTGCAACAAAGCTCAGCGTTTGGGCATGCTTATTTTCCTCTCCCTATATGAGAGGTGTCCTCTCATCAGCGATAAGTATTGGAATTTTAATACTAGACACGGCACTTTATTGGACTCTGCACTTTATTAGACACTGTACTTTATTAGACATTACACTTTATTGGACACTGTACTTTATTGGACACTGCACTTTATTGGACACTGTACTTTATTAGACACTACTTTATTAGACATTACACTTTATTGGACACTGCACTTTATTGGACACTGCACTTTATTGGACACTGTACTTTATTAGACACTACTTTATTAGACATTACACTTTATTGGACACTGCACTTTATTGGACACTGCACTTTATTGGACACTGTACTTTATTGGACACTACTTTATCAGACACTACTTTATTAGACATTACACTTTATTGGACACTGCACTTTATTAGACACTGTACTTTATTAGACACTGTACTTTATTAGACACTACACTTTATTGGACACTGCACTTTATTGGACACTGTACTTTATTAGACACTACTTTATTAGACATTACACTTTATTGGACACTGCACTTTATTGGACACTGCACTTTATTGGACACTGTACTTTATTGGACACTGTACTTTATTAGACACTACTTTATTAGACATTACACTTTATTGGACACTGCACTTCATTGGACACTGTACTTTATTAGACACTACTTTATTAGACATTACACTTTATTGGACACTGCACTTCATTGGACACTGTACTTTATTAGACACTACTTTATTAGACATTACACTTTATTGGAAACTGCACTTTATTGGACACTGCACTTTATTAGACACTGCACTTTATTGGACACTGCACTTTATTGGACACTGTACTTTATTAGACACTGTACTTTATTAGAAACTGCGCTCCACTCATATATGCAACCTGGCGCTCCACTCATATATGCAACCTGGCGCTCCACTCATATATACAACCTAGTGCTCCACTCATATATACAACCTGGTGCTCCACTCATATATGCAACCTGGCTCTCCACTCATATATGCAACCTGGCGCTCCACTCATATATGCAACCTGGCGCTCCACTCATATATGCAACCTGGCGCTCCACTCATATATGCAACCTGGCTCTCCACTCATATATGCAACCTGGTGCTCCACTCATATATGCAACCTGGCTCTCCACTCATATATGCAACCTGGCGCTTCACTCATATATGCAATCTGGCGCTCAACTCATTTGGAGGAATGAGACGCACTGATCATATTGATATCCCTATCGTATTCATGGGGGATAACTTTAGAAATTGGCACACTCCTTTAAGGCATATGTATAAACAGATAATTAACCCCTTAGTGACTAGCCTGTTTTAGAGCCTTAATGACCAAACAATTGTGTAGTGCAGGTTGTTATGGATGCGGTAATTTAATTTTCACTATTTATTTCCTTTGAAAAGCATTCTCTTAATTAATAAAATTAACTTGGAATTTTGTTTTAATAAAACTATACATTTTTATTTTTTTAACCATTTAACAGTCCCACAAGGGTACTTTAATAGGCAATCTTTTAAGCGCTTTTATAATTCTCTTGTACTGCCTAATAAGTACCTTTCACCACAAATTGCAAATGAAAAAAGCAAAGATATAAATGTTATAAATTACACATTTTACTGAATCTTTTTTCACAAAACTATATTTCAATGTGCTCGGCGTCTCCTACTCTACAATATAGTTCTTCCAGATTGCACTGCATTTTGTGGTGCACTTTAAGCAGCGCAAGAGAATTACACTGGCAATACTATGCTGACAGTCACCAGAAAGGCTGCAACAGAGAGGAGCTGCCTACTAGGAAATATGGCAGGCAGGCTTCAGACTGCCTTGAACAGGCTTCAGCACCCCAAAATTTCATTTGCGGGGTGCCAAGGCGAGAGCATACTCCCTCTGCATACAGCTTAGACGCTATTGGCCATAGTATCTAAGGGGTTAAACATCCTGCATTTCTGCCAGTGATGGTGGTTATTTGTTTCTTCCAACCTTTTCTGTTTCATTAGATTTTTCATTGCTGATACTGTAGCACCAAAACTCCATAGAGAGAGAGGGACAAAAAGCCAAGAGAGAGCCTCACAACAAAGACATCTAGATAAAAGTGTTATGTGCATCTATAACTCAAGCATATAATACTCTTGGCATTGATTATGTTGGAAACTATTATGTATCAATCCATATAGATTGTAAGTACATATAAACAACTCATTAGATCTCCGATATTAAACCTAGTTTTTCCACTTCTTCGGCAAGGCTTATTCATCCACATTTAATTCTGTTTTGATTCTAAATAATGGACTTGTAAATTTAATATTCGAATTTATTTAGTGTTGCTTCCTAATGCCAAAAGCATGAAAGCTTTCAGAGAAACAATCTTCTGCAAAAATATTGACTTTTTAAGGGTTCACTAAATCTGCAGCTATTTATTATGGTTTCTACGGTAAGCTTTTATTAAACTGATTTGAAGTGCCCAGAGACAACTTTCATGTTAGATCGTAATAACTGGTATTGATTTATTAGGTGTATGATAATGCATTTACGAACTGTCATACTCTGTACTTACACCAGGTTTAATTAAAACAAAGCCATTGTTAAAAAGGTTATTATATTGAAAGGGAGTGTTTTCTTATTAGGTTCTAAAGGCACTTTGCAAAGAAATTGAACAATTTTTAAACTTCATTGCAAAACAGACAAAACCCTACAAAAGCATTTCATCTTTCAAACCATGTCATTTAATGTCTTTCCTTTAATTTTCAGAATAGAATTCAGTGCCCTCTGCAAATAGTTAAGTCTTTTTAACGATGTTAACGTGCCAGAACGACAACAAACATAGTCTCAATTACTATCAACATGTCTTTAAGAGTCACACTTTTACAGCAAATTTTCCTTGGTTGAAGACACAGATTTACTCAATCAACAGATTTGTAAATTGGTTTTTGGTATTAAAGCCAAACGAAATCTGAGTTATGCATATTGACCAGAAACATCCATTTGAGATTAATTTGCATTAAAAATATACAGAATAGATACAGAAACTTGAGAATTTTATAGCCTCAAGGAAGGGCATGCCATAGTAGATTGGCCCCCTTGGAAACTAGTGATAATTCACTTGTCATATTAGTGTCTATCAGTGAATTATTTACTGTAAATATATTTGATAACTAAAGCTTCCTTTAACTCCTTATTGACCACATACATTTTTAAAAAATCGTGTTTCAAGAGCTATAACTTTTTGTTTTTCATCAATGTACTTGTATGAGGTCTCATTTTTTTTCAGGACACGTTGTAGTTTTTAATGCACTATTTTGGGTACATGTAATGATTGATTAAAGCCAGTTGTTTAGCTAAAACACTCTTTGTTTACGTCAGTAAAAAGGCGTATTAGTGGTCACTAAGAGGTTAAAGTAGTTAAACTGTCAAGAAATAAAGCAAACTGGGGCGGATTATAACGAAGGCAATATGGACTACCAAACAGGGCTCTCCTGGGGGGCAGGGCCAGAAAGTAACTGCCCCCATTATAATCTGCTTTCATTTTCCGAGTGTTCAGCTGCCTCCAGCTTGGTCTGAGTGAGAAGATCGACACTCACAGTCAGTCAGAAACAATAAGACGGTCATGAGTGGCTGCCCCACCTGATAAGCTGTCATCATTGGGTGGCTTATCGATGGAGACAGATCAGGTTGTCTTTAGACAATGAGGCTTAGCTCCTTAACACTATATGATGTAACTGTCCACCATAAGTATTAACCCCTTCCTGCATATTGACAGAACTGTATGTTGAGATTACAGGATAGTTTCTGGAATTGGGCGTACAGGTACACCCAAACTCTTATGGGTTGTATTAGACTGCCAGATTTTAGGACAGATGATCACTAATAAGCGTTCCTATGAACCCTTGTTAGCGATCATTTTGCAGTTTAATATTGCCTCCAAATGCCCGATGAATGAGCAAATGCTCATTTATTGGGCAATTGTGAATTTTACTCATGCTTAAAAAGCACAATGGTGCCAGCAACAGATTGCGCTGTGTAATATCGATCTGCCTCCAGCACGCCGCTGCCCTGCATGAGGATGAGCAATGGCATAACGATCTCTCCTCCCCATGCCACGGAGGTCATTGCTGCATGTAATAGCAGCTGTGTCCTCTACTAGCTATCTGACGACTGCCGGAACAGACCATCTCCCTTCTGAAAATCGTCTGCGGCATCGGGGTGTCTAAAACACCCTCTACCGGAGGTTGTGACACTATAAAGTGTCACAGCACCGGCCTCTCCATTCTTCCCGACAAAATCAGAGCGGTCCCTTGTCAGCAATTGCTCTGATTGGTTAGTCTGTACAGCTCCCACTCTCCCCCATCAGGATGCTGCGTTGCAATCACAGCATCCTAATGGTTACCATGGCAACAAGATGCCTTACAAAGGCATCCAGGCTTGCCATGGAACCAAGCCTCCCTGACAGGCCTTGCTGTAGGCAGGGCCCTGATCAAGGTGAAAGTCAGTGCCTCATGCACACGACCGTTGTGTGCATCCGTGGCCATTGTGCCGTTTTCAGGTTTTTTTCGCGGACCCATTGACTTTCAATGGGTCAGTGGAAAAATCGGAAAATGCACCGTTTTGCAGCCGCATCCGTGATCCGTGCTTCCTGTCCGTCCCAAAAATTTGACCTGTCCTATTTTTTGGATGGACAACGGTTCACGGACCCATTCAAGTCAATGGGTCCGTGAAAAAACACGGATGCACACAAGATTGGCATCCGTGTCCGTGATCCGTGGCCATAGGTTACTTTCATACAGACGGATCCGAAGATCCGTCTGCATAAAAGCTTTTTCAGAGCTGAGTTTTCACTTCGTATAGTGACAGTATATTCTAACACAGAGGCGTTCCCATAGTGATGACGTGATGACGCTTCTAGTTAGAATATACTATGAACTGTGTACATAACTGCCCCCTGCTGCCTGGCAGCACCCGATCTCTTACAGGGGGCTGTGATCCGTACAATTAACCCCTCAGGTGCCCCACCTGAAGGGGTTAATTGTGCGTATAATAGCCCCCTGTAAGAGATCCGGGGCTGCCAGGCAGCAGGGGGCAGACCCCCCTCCCTCCCCAGTTTCATTTTCATTGGTGGCCAGTGTGGCCCACCCTCCCTCCCTCTGTTGTATTTATATCACTGGTGGCCAGTGAAGCCCCCCCCCCCCCCGGCCTCCCCTCCCTCCCTCTATTGTATTTAACTCACTGGTGGCACAGTGTGCGGCCCCCCTCCCTCTATTGTATTTAACTCATTGGTGGCACAGTGTGCGGCCTCCCCCCCCCCCCCCCCGATCATTGGTGGCAGCGGAGAAGCATCATACTTACCTGCTGGCTGCTGCGCCGTCTGTGGCCGGCCGGGAGCTCCTCCTACTGGTAAGTGACAGATCATTAAGCAATGCGCCGCACAGACCTGTCACTTACCAGTAGGAGGAGCTCTCAGCCGGTCACAGACATCGCAGCAGCCAGCAGGTAAGTATGATGCTTCTAATATTGCTAAGTAACCATTGCAACCAGCACTGCAGTAGCGTCCTGGTTGCCATGGTTACCGATCGGAGCCCCAGCGATTAAACTGGGACTCCGATCGGAACTCTCCGCTGCCACCAATGATCGGGGGAGGAGGCCGCACACTGTGCCACCAATGAGTTGAATACAATAGAGGGAGGGAGGGCCGGGGGGTCCGCACACTGTGCCACCAATGAGTTAAATACAATAGAGGGAGGGAGGGGGGGCGCACACTGTGCCACCAATCAGTTAAATACAATAGAGGGAGGGAGGGGGGCCGGGGGGGCCGCACACTGTGCCCCCAATGAGTTAAATACAATAGAGGGAGGGAGGGGGGCCGCACACTGTGCCACCAATGTGCGGCGTCTGAGGGGTTAATTGTGCGGATCACAGCCCCCTGTAAGAGATCGGGTGCTGCCAGGCAGCAGGGGGCAGTCATGTACACAGTTTGTAGTATATTCTAACTAGAAGCGTCCCCATGACCATGTGTTAGAATATACTGTCGGATATGAGTTTTCACAATGTAACTCAAATCCGATGGTATATTCTAACATAGAGGCGATACCCATGGTGATGGGGACGCTTCAAGTTAAAATATACCATCGGATTGGAGAAAACTCCCTCCGATCCAAAGGTATAAAAGGGTCTCCTTCGTCCCCATTGACTTGCATTGTAATTCAGGACGGATCCGTTTGGCTCCGCACGGCCAGGCGGACACCAAAACGACAGTTTTTTCATGTCCGTGGATCCTCCAAAAATCAAGGAAGAAAAAACGGTCATGGATCACGGACCAACGGAACCCCGTTTTGCGGACCGTGAAAAAATACTGTCGTGTGCATGAGACCTAAAACTGATAGCGCTATACTTTGCAATAGTATAGTACACCCAGAAGCCCCACTGGATCTTCAAGATTCAAGTGGGACTTTATAAAAAAAAAGGAAAACATATTTTAAAAAATGTAAATAAAAATTTCAATAAAAAATTGATTCAAAAATGAAAAAATAAAATGCTATAAACTACACATAATTAGTAACCCTGCTTCCATAACAACCTGATCTATAAAAGGATTATGTTACTTATCTTGCGTGGTGAACGCCGTAAAAAAAAAAAAAAAAAATCTAAAATGACAGAATTGCTGTTTTTGTCATCTTACCTCCCAAATTTCTTATATAAAAAGCGACCAAAAAGTCATATGTATCCCAAAGTGGTACCAATAAAAATCAAAGCTCTCAGACAGCTATGTTTGCTGAAAAATATAAATGTTATGGATGTTAGTATATGGCGAACAGTCAACAGTCGGAATAAAATCTTGTTTTTGTGTTATCATTTTCTGAGAGCCATGTTTTTATTTTTTTCGGGCAATTATCTTATGTAGGGTCTCATTTTTTGTGGGATGAGATGATGGTTTGATTGGTACCATTTTGGTGTACATACGACTTATTGATCGCTTGGTATTACACTGGCTGTTTTGGCACTGTTTTTATTTTTAATTTTTTATGGAATTCACCTGATGGGGTGGATCAGGTGATATTTTTATACAACTGGTCACTATGCACACAGTGATTTCTAATATGTCTACTTATTTTTATTCCAATTTTACCGTATATAACTTAATTATGAGAAAAGGGCTCTTTGCTTTTTTTTTGCTTGGAACTTTTATTATTTATTATGTAAAACTATTTTTTTTCCCTTTTTTTTTTTACGTCCCAATGTGGGGCTTCAAATTTTAAAGTTGAAATTACTTAAGCAGGGAGGAATCATGACTTCAGATGGAAAAAAAGACAAATATTCTAAAACAAGAATATATAGCATTATAGCCAATATATAAAAAAAAGAATGTAGAACAATTTAGCTAATAATAATTTTTTTTAATAGTTGTAATTTTTTTCCAATCTGGACTTCAGATGAGAAAAAAATTACAACTATTAGAAAAAGAAGATTATAGCACTATATTAGCTAAATTGCTCTATATTTATTTTATTTTTTTATATTCGCTATATTGCTATATATTCTTGTTTTTGAATATTGCGAATATTCTAAAAAACTAATATATTCGTTTGTTAGAATATTCATATATTTTTTTTTTATCTGTACAGTTGTTCCACTTTGGTATACTCCTCCCCAACAAGAGACCCCCATCACCATAGAAATGCCTGGGGCTTATAATATACGATCGGATCTAAGTTTTCACACTCTCATTGATTCTCATTCCGTAAATTCTCACTACAAAAATTTGCATTACAAAAGTTCGCAATCAACACTACTCCTAAAGATATTCTCATTGGCCCACAAGCTAGAAGCAGGGAGGGATTATGTGTACTGATAATAAAAAAAATCTTGAATATTTGAAATTATGAATATATATCACTATATTCTAAATATTAGCGAATTCTCAAAGCGCCTATATTCGAGATAAAAATTCGCAATTCGAATATTCGTGATCAACACTAATCTTCAGTGTTGTTCCATGGAAAGATATAGTAAAATATTAACAAAAATTTAGGGGTTTACTCACTTTTGTGAGATACTGTAGATTTTACATTAAAACATAATTACTTTTCATTGAGATTTCTTTTTACAAATAAGGGGAGCCTCTACTATGGGGGCAAACTTCTCATCTTCCTTTGCAAATCAGTTTTTTGCTTGGTGGGAGGAGCATTACATCCTTTTTTTCTTTTCAATTATCTGGTATGGGAGATTCATCAATGACCTCCTCATTATATGGGGTGGTAATCAGGAAGATGCCTCATCCTTTACCAGATATTTGAATGAGAAGGATTATAACTCGCTATTTACAGTGCATCATGATCACAAAACAATCAATATTTTTGGATTTAACCCTTACTGTTAATGATAACATCAATATCAGTACCTATACTAAGTCATCCTCTGGGAGTTCACTACTACATGCTGAATCTTGTCATTCTTTCTGTATAAAAAAAAAAAAGAATCTGAAAGGAGAATTCATCATATCAAGACGCAATTGTTCTGACATGTATCTTTTTCTGAAGAATGTGAGGGCATCGCTCGGTGCTTTAGAGCCAGACAAAACTTTAATTGGACTTTACAATGTGCACTGAAATTTGCTGTTTCTGTTCAGAGAGAAACCTTGTTGAATTTAGCTAGCTTTACTGTAATTCAAAAATATAAAGATAAAAACAGGCTGTCATATAAAACCAAAATTAAAATAATCAAAATAATAATAATAATAATAATAATAAAAAAAACGCAATACACTTGGTTAAATACAAGGGGTTTTCCAAGTGCGATCATGCGACTTGTAAATGCTGTAGTTTTGCGAATGTGGCATTGCTTCAATAAGCTTCTGCAATGTCGCAAGATTTATTTCCATCCAGTGTTGCATTAATTTTTCACCAAGATCTTGCATTGATGATGGTAGAGTCTGACTGCTGCACAAAGCTTTCTCCAGCACATCCCAAAGATTCTCAATGGGGTTAAGGTCTGGACTCTGTGGTGGCCAAGCCATGTGTGAAAATTATGTCTCATGCTCCCTAAACCACTTTCACAATTTGAGCCCGATGAATCCTGGCATTGTCATCTTGGAATATGCCCGTGATATCAGGGAGAAAAAAAAAATCTATTGATGGAATAACCTATTCATTCAGTATGTTCAGGTAGTCAGCTGACCACATTCTTGGAGCACATGCTGTTGCTGAACCCCCCCACAAGCTTGTACAGTAGGCACTAGGCATAATGGGTGCATCACTTAATCTGTCTCTCTTCTTACCCTGAGGCGCCCATTACTCTGGAACAAGGTAAATCTGGACTCATCAGACCACATAACCTTCTTCCATTGCTCCAGAGTCCAATCTTTATGCTTCTTAGCAAATTTAAGCCTTTTTTTCTGGTTTGCCTCACTGATTTGGTGGTTTTCTTATTGCTACACAGCTGTTCAGTCCCAATCCCTTGAGTTTCCTTCACATTGTAAATGTGGAAATGCTCTTACTTTGACTATTAAACATAGCCCTGAGTTTTACTGCTGGTTTTCTTTGATTTGATTTCACCAAAAGTTCACGATCATTCAGGATTTTTTTACCGCCACATTTCTTCCTCAAATACGATCTGTCCCCACTATCCTTCCAGTTTTTAGTAGTTTCTGCAATCTCCTTAGATGTTTTCTCAGCTTGATGCATGCCAATGATTTGACCCTTCTCAGACTAACATCTTTTCCAAGACCACGAGATGTGTCTTTCGACATGGTTGTTTATGAAATGAGAAGCAACTCATTGCACCAGTTGGGGTTAAATAACTTATTGCCAGCTAAAAGATAATCGCTAATGCAGTAATTATCCAATAGGAGGCTCATATTATTTGCTTAGTTAAAACCAGGTGGTGACTTTTATTTTTCGACAGGCAGTGTATATATATATATATATATATATACAGTACAGACCAAAAGTTTGGACACACCTTCTCATTCAAAGAGTTTTCTTTATTTTCATGACTATGAAAATTAAAGATTCACACTGAAGGCACCAAAACTATGAATTAACACATGTGCAATTATATACCTAACAAAAAAGTGTGAAGCAACTGAAAATATGTCATATTCTAGGTTCTTCAAAGTAGCACCTTTTGCTTTGATTACTGCTTTGCACACTCTTGGCATTCTCTTGATGAGCTTCATGAGGTAGTCACCTGAAATGGTCTTCCAACAGTCTTGAAGGAGTTCCCAGAGATGCTTAGCACTTGTTGGCCCTTTTGCCTTCACTCTGCGGTCCAGCTCACCCCAAACCATCTCGATTGGGTTCAGGTCCGGTGACTGTGGAGGCCAGGTCATCTGGCGCAGCACCCCATCACTCTCCTTCATGGTCAAATAGCCCTTACACAGCCTGAACTCACCAGCCTCAGAAATCGCAGGTTAACAATCTGAACTTCAGATGAGAAAAAAATTGCAACTATTAGACAAAGAAGATTATAGCACTATATTAGCTAAATTGCTCTATATTAGTTTTTTTCAAATATTCGCTATATTGCTATATATTTTTGTTTTAGAATATTACGAATATTCGAAAAAACAAAGTTATTGCAATATAGCGAATATTCGAAAAAAAACAAATTTTAGAGCAATTTAGCTAATATAGTGCTATAATCTTCTTTGTCTAATAGTTGTAATTCTTTTCTCATCTGAAGTTCAGACTGGAAAAAAAAAAAACTATAAAAAAAAAATGATAGCACTATATTAGCTAAATTGCTCTATATTCGTTTTTTTCAAATATTCTCTATATTGCTATATATTCTTGTTTTAGAATATTACGAATATTTGAAAAAACTAAGTAATAGCAATATAGTGAATATTCGAAAAAAATTGAATATAGAGCAATTTAGCTAATATAGTGCTATAATCTTCTTTGTCTAATAGTTGTAAGTTTAAAAATTTGCAATAAAAATTCGAATTGCGAAAATTCGCATATTACACAATCATTACCTTGCCGATTTTTTAAGTAAAAAAAATTGTAGAATATAACGAATATTCGAATTTGCGAATATTCGACGAATATTCTACAAAATATTCGCGAAATATTGCAAATTCGAATATGACCCCTGCCGCTCATCACTAGTGACTACCCCTTGAAGCTCATCAAGAGAATGCCAAGAGTGTGCAAAGCAGTAATCAAAGCAAAAGGTGGCTACTTTGAAGAACCTAGAATATGACATATTTTCAGTTGTTTCACACTTTTTTGTTAGGTATATAATTCCATATGAGTTAATTCATAGTTTTGATGCCTTCAGTGTGAATCTACAATTTTCATAGTCATGAAAATAAAGAAAACTTTTTGAATGAGAAGGTGTGTCCAAACTTTTGGTCTGTACTGAATATATATATATATATATATATATATATATATTATTTTTTAATACTACTTTTGCAGTGGACTTGGTAAATGGCAGCAGCTACGATATGTAGTATATTGTATGCACTACAAAGCCCAAGGGGATTAAATCAGTCTGTGAGAGACATTACTCTATATACCACCAGTCTATGAGAATAATCACCCTATATACCACCAGTCTGTGAGAGACATCACTATGTACCACCAGTCTGTGAGAGACATCACTATGTACCACCAGTCTGTGAGAGACATCACTATGTACCACCAGTCTGTGAGAGACATCACTATGTACCACCAGTCTGTGAGAGACATCACTATGTACCTCCAATCTGTGAGAAACATCACTATGTACCACCAGTCTGTGAGAGACATCACTAATTACAACCAGTCTGTGAGAGACATCACTATGTACCACCAGTCTGTGAGAAACATCACTATGTACCACCAGTCTGTGAGAGACATCACTATGTACAAGTCTGTGAGAGACATCACTATGTACCACCAGTCTGTGAGAGACATCACTATTAGAGATGACCGAATTTTTTTACGGCGAATTACGTTAAAAAACGTCTATTTCCTGGCTGCAGAGAGCCTTTATTGTGGTGTAGATCACTGTGGCTTGCAGTAACACGCATAGGGAGTCTGCTGTAGTAGTGAAACAATACTGTGAGTCAGTATGGAGCGAACCAAATAGTGGATACAAAACAGTGTCATGGCACATAAAATATTTCTTACCTGTGTAAAGGTGACTGTGGTATATTCCAAGAAACTTCTGGAAAGGCGGGAGACCATGTCAAACATCTTGATTGGAGGTCGATCTAACGGCTTCAACAGATGACACCTTTAAAACAAAGAAAAATCTGTTACTGGCGCATTCGCGTAAGTAAGATCTTAAATCCCCCCCCCTCCCCTTATAAATTATTTATGTCACATTGCTATCGAATGGGGTTAAGTCGTTCATAATTGAGCGGACTATTGGAAAGGTTGTTTTGGTTTTAATTGATTCTGTTTTATTGGTTTTAAATATACTGGTAACATGTTAGCACCGCGGCCATATACTACCATTATACAAATAATAAATAATTAATTTAATAATAAATTAATTTGTTATTCTTTAATAATTTAAGAGCTTACTTAATTTAATATAGTAACATCGGGCCTATTACATGTAGATGACAGGCGTCGCTCTTAGAATCACTGCACACTTCACTTATTTGGGCAGTTACGGAGCCAAAACTGACCAAATAGCTCAAGAATTAATTCAGCCTTACAGGTCGATGTCAGCGCCAAGAAGAAGAGCATTCCTTTTACACCATCATTAGCTGATTCCACATAGGTGTCAACAGAACCTGTTCTATTAAACGCTAATACAAGTAGAGCCCCCCCGACAGAGTGGAGAGGGTGTCAGCAGTAAGTTTGTGTTGACGTTACTGATTATTTTTCCCTTCCTCTGATCCGTCAGAACAATAACCCCAAAAAAACGGATCCTGTTTATTGAGCATCCGCCTTCACTCGGTTAGCATCTGGTCAGTAATGCATCAGCATTGCTAATGCCCAAAAAAAACAGGAGTGGATCCAAAACAGAGATGACACGTGAACTGAATATTTGCATGTCTTCTGTGCTTTGTACCCACTCCTGCTTTTGGCTACCAAATCACAAGCCAATTCTGATGGGAACATACAGGCCTTACAGCTGCTATACTGAAAGGATCCGTTGTGCGTCTCATTTTAACTTCCTTCTGACAGATCAGAGGAAGGGTCAAATAAAGTGTTGATGTCAGCCAAGCCAAAAAGGCTAAATAGTGGCACAGTCATGAAGTGGGGAGGGTGGGAACAGCATGAAAAGTCCACAGAGTGGCCCTATAACATAGTGGTGAAGTTAAAGCAGCATTAGGAGGCCACAGAGTGGCCCAATGACAGAGTCTGGAGGTGGCGGCAGTATCAGGAGGCCACAGTGTGGAGGTGGCGGTGTACTGTTCTCCTCATATTAATTCATAGTCTGTATTATTAATTCTTCTTTCACCATGTTGTTTCTACTTATTGTTCTGTTGCCGCCATCTGCTGGCCAGAATTGTATGCTGCACGCCTCTTACTAGTAAAGTTTTTTCTCTGCTGACCATGTCACTTCCTGCAGCCATTTTCAGTTTTGCATAGCTGTGTGACTGGATTTACTAACATTTTAGGTCTCATGAAGGCATCAGTTTTTGATCAGCAGTTAGCCACAGGAAAGACATCAACAGGACAGCATTAATACCACTACTACATTACAGTGTTGTATCATCGCTGTATTTGGATCAAATAAATCCACATTGATTTAATTCCCGTGTCTACATTTGGATCCATCTAAACTGAGCATCTGCCGGTCCCGTCTGCTCCACTGTTTGAATACGAAGGTAGAAAGTCACGCAGCCATTATCAGTTATATCTTCATTTGCCTTCATGTGGGGACAAAACAGGCGGCAGCATCAGGAATCCGCAGAGTGGCACAATGACAGAGTATGGAGGTGGCGGCAGCATTAGAAGACCACAGAGAGCCAAGGTGACATAATGTGGAGGTGGGTGGCAATACCAGCACATGCTGAAGATGGTGGGTGAAAGAAGGAGCACTTGGCATCAGATGTTTGGCAGCATCAGAATAGTAGCTGAGGCAGGTAGCCAGAAGAAAGCAGTCTCTTTTGTCAAAGTGTTGGTGTGGCACCATGGATGATCTAGTTTGATGCACCAGGAATTGGTAAGTGGAAATCCTGGCTGATCCATTCCTAATTCATCTTGACAAAGGTCAGTCTCTCCACATTTTTGGTGGACAGTCAAGTTCTTTGTGGGGTAACTATGGCCCCCGCCACACCAAACACCTGCTCTAATGCCACACTACTGGCCGGACAGGACAGCTTTTCCAGGGCAAACTCGGCCAGTTGCGGCCATAAATCCAGTTTGGCTGCCCAGTAGTCCAGCGGATGTCCAATGACGGCTGGCAGGGTGCACTCCAAGTATGCCACCACCTACTGGTTCAAGTTCTGCTCTACGTCTAGCTGCTGGTGAGTAGTTTCTTCACTAGGCGGGTGAATAAAGCTGCTCATCAGCGACTGTAGACTCAGGCTGCTGCTCATGGAAATGGTACTGCTCCTCCCCAACAGCCATGGCAGTGCAACATGAGCGCAGAGGTCCCCCACAGTCAGACCTGCAAGAGGATTGACGATGGCGCAGATAGGCAACTGACTACATAGGATGTCTCTCTAGTAGTTCATTTTGTCCTCCCTCTCAGTGGGTGTAAAAAAGTCCCCCATTTTGGACCAGTAGTGAGGGTCCAACAAGGTGGAGAGCCAGAAGTCATCCCTCTGACGAATGGTGACAATTCGGCTGTCACTACCCAAGAAAGTTAGCATGCAGTGGGCCAGTTGCGCAAGTGACTCGAAGGGACTCCCTGCCTCCATCTCCACTGCATACTGCCACTGTGTGTCTGGGTCCTGTGCCTCATCTTTCTCATCGCCCTGTAGCTCCTCTGGCTTTTCCTGCTCCTCCTCTCCTGTCACCTGTGTAGCAAAACAACCCATTTCGCTACACATTGCTTGTGCTCCAACGTCCTCCTCCTCCAGTTTAGCCCCCACAGGGCTCATGTGGGGCGCCACGTCTCCAGTCCCCTGACCAGCCAGATTTACCAGCATCTGTTCTACAACATGAAGCAGTGGAATTACATAGTTTATCTCATAGTCCTGACGACTGACAAAAAACGTGGCCTCCTCAAAGGGCCTGAGCAAAGACAAGGTGTCAAGTATCAGCTGCCACTGGCTGACATAGGAGTTTCACAGGGGAGTAATCCTGTCCGCTTGGATCACCAGGAAATCGCTTATGGCCTTTCTATGTTCATACAGTTGGCCCAACATGTGGAGGGTGGCATTGCAATGGGTGGAAAGGTTGCATATCAGCCTACGGATGGAGTAGAGTTAACACTCCTGTTTTCTGCGATTTCTGAGTTGTGTTATCTAATCTAAGCAAACACCTTCAATTGCTTTTCAATGGCTTCTGCAGCTCAAGAAGGGTGTGCTTTGCAATGTACAAGTGACTGAAGTGCATGCAAAGTTTCTTGGCCATTTTTAGGATGTCTTGCAGTTGAGACTTCAGGAATCACTTAAAAGCCAGATTGAACATGTGTGCCATGCAGGGCGTATGGCTCAGCCCTCCTTGATGCAGCACCGACACAATGTTCTTCCCGTTGTCGGTAACGATGGTTCCGATTTTCAGTTGTCACGGAGAAGAAAGCCAGGATTCAATTTCTTGCTGAAGAAAAAGGAGCGGTTCCTCCCCTGTGTGACTCTGTTCACCCAGGCAAATGAGGTGCAGAACAGCGTGACACCACCGTGCCCTGAACATGTGGTTTGCTGTAGGGGCACTGTGAATTGTCCTTGCAGTGGAGGCTGAGGACACGGTGGAGAATGAGGAGGCAAAAGTGGACATTGTCACTGGACCAACAGCGTGGCAACGTGGAGGAGGAAGCAACGTCACCTGGCAAAGTTGCTGGTGTGGCTGTGCAGGAACCACATTCACCCATTGGGCCATAAAAAACATGTATTGTCCCAAACGTAGTTACAGCTCCACACGTCGGCACTGCCGTGCACTTTGGCAGACACCGACAGGCTCAAGGACCAGCCCACCTTCTCTTCTACATGTGTGTGCAGAAGACGGCTTGGGACTCTCCACCTCGGCTTTGCACAAGCCATCAATTCTCTGAAAGGTGCAGAGTCCACCACTTGGAAAGGGAGGGACTGCAGCACCAGCAACTTAGATAGGAGCATGTTCAGCTTCTGCACCGTTGGATGAGTGCACGCATACTGTTGTCTCTTGGCAATTGCTTCGGTGATCAATTGACAAAATGAGTGATGAGGAAGAGGAAGAGCAGGAGCATCAAGACCATCAGATGATGGGAAGGACAGACAGCTCCCTATGGCTGAGGTGGTGGAGCCTTGACTGCCTGAAACCAGGTGCGTGCAACAGGGTGATGCAGGGTGTTGCTGAGGCTGGCTGGAACACCACATCGGAGCCACGGTTCTCCCAGGCCACTTTATGGTGAGACTGCAGGTCCAACATAGGCACCCTGGCCACGCTTCACCTTCTGCCCACAGATTCTACATCTGGCCACGTTCACCTCCTGCAGCAGCCTAAAAAAAAAAGCCACACCGCCGAGTAGGTGATTTTACCCCCAATACTACGCACTGACTGACTGCTACTGCCAATGCCTCCTTGAACCCCTGCATCACTACTTCCCAGGCAGGTAGGCTCCCGCAATGAGGGTTGTCTATCCCGGGCATGTTTGGTTCCGGAACTCCCACTGCTGCCACCCTGCTGACTCCCGGTCACGCTAGTGACTTTCTGGCTCTGCCACTGACTCACAGGCAAGCTGCCACCCTCTTCTCCCGATGATGATGAAGCCCCTTCATTACCTGTAGGGTTGAGCGAACCCGAACTGTAAAGTTCGGGTTCGTACCGAACTTTAGGATTTTTGGACCCCAGACCCGAACATTTTTGTAAAAGTTCGGGTTCGGTGTTCGGCGATTTCTCAGCGCTTTTTGAAATGCTGCAGAGCAGCCAATCAACAAGCGTTTCACTGTCTGACATTAGAAGCCATCACAGCCATGCCTACTAATGGCATGGCTGTTATTGGCAGCATGGGACCAAGGCTCTAAATAAGCTTGAGTCACGTAGCACTGCACGTCACTCTGCTGTTACAAGTGTAGGGAGAGGATGCTGCTGGACTGGTGATTTCAGGGCAAGAATAGGACAGAATCTCACTCAGCGATCTACATAGAAATTGTTGTGTGGGTGCAGGGCACAATCTTTCTACCCTGCCCTGAGCCCATTGACCAAAAACTTTTATCTGTCTGTTAGTTAGGTGGGCCAAGGGGGTGGCCATTTTATGCAAGCTCAGTGCATCAGCACTGCATATGAGCTTTTGGGACATTGAAAATCACCATTATTTTGGGCAATATGCAACATCTGGATTAGTCAGTGTGCAATTTAAGCTAGAAATACACCCATCATTCCTGGGGTTTTAAAAACACCCTTTTTTTTGCCAAAAAAACTGTATTTTCCTGATCTGCAAGTGTTAAATTCAAGTCTAATATATAGAGCTTTCATATTCTGTTACCAAAAAAAACACTTTTTTGGCAAAGTACAACATCTGGATTAGTCAGTGTGCGATTTAAGCTAGAAATGCACCCATCAGTTTCTTGGTTTTTAAAAACACACTTTTTTGCCAAAAAACTGTATTTTCCTGATCCGCAAGTGTTAAATTCAAGTTTAATATATACAGCTTTCATATTCTGTTAACCAAAAAACTCTTTTTTGGCAATATACAATATCTGGATTAGTCAGTGTGCAATTTAAGCTAGAAATACAGCCATCATTTTCTGGGGTTTTAAAAACACACTTTTTTTGCCAAAAAACAGTATTTTCCTGATCTGCGAGTGTTAAATTCAAGTTTAATATATACAGCTTTCTTTTTCTGTGACCAAAAAAAAAACACTTTTTTGGCAATATACAACATCTGGATTAGTCAGTGTGCAATTTAAGCTAGAAATGCACCCATCATTTTCTGGGGTTTTAAAAACACACTTTTTTGCCAAAAAAAACTGTATTTTCAGGCCTTGCAGCATCAGCACGTGTGAAATTACAGGCTTATATACTGCTGTCAAATTCAGTTGTTAAACAAACACTCGCTTGGGCAAATAAAATTTAGTTGGCAGCCTTTGATGCAGATGTCATTGTGAGATACACCCTTAATACATGTGGGTTAGAATCAGAGATTTGAAATACCGCCATTTGGTGCACCAGTATTTAATTCAGGCCTACAGTGGTTCAGGCTGTGTGAGATACACCCTTTACATATAGGGGTTTGATTCAGGCATTTGAAATACAGCCATTTTGGGCAAAGAAATCTTGAATTCAGGCCTACAGTAGGTCAGGCCGTGTGAGTTACACCCTGTATATACAGGGCTTATATTATTTTATTAATAAAGCACCCTTTTTGGGGCAAAGGACACAATATTTTAGGCCTTGCAACATAAGCACGTTTGAAATTCCTGGGTTATATACCGCTGCCATATTGAGTTATAAAATAAACACTCGTTTGGGCAAAAAAAGTTTATTTGGCAGCCTTTGCTGCATATGTCATTGTGAGATACACCCTTAATACATTTGGGTTAGATTCAGAGATTTGAAATACCGCCATTTGTTGCACCAATATGGAATTCAGGCCTACAGTGGGTCAGGTTGTGTGAGATACACCCTGTATATACAGGGCATATATTATTTCATTAATAAAACACCCTTTTTGGGGCAAAATACACAATATTTCAGGCTTTGCAGCATCATGACGTTTGAAATTCCTGAGTTATATACCGCTGCCATATTGAGTTATTAAACAAACACTCGTTTGGGCAAAAAACGTTTATTTGGCAACCTTTGATGCATATGTCATTGTGAGATACACCCTTAATACACTTGGGTTAGATTCAGAGATTTGAAATACCACCATTTGGTGCTCCAATATTGAATTCAGGCCCACACTGGGTCAGGCCGTGTGAGATACACCCTCTACATACAGGGGTTTGATTCAGACATTTGAAATACAGCCATTTTGGGCAAATAAATCTTTAGTTCAGGCCGTGTGAGATACACCCTCTACATACAGGGGTTTGATTCAGGCATTTGAAATACAGCCATTTTGGGCAAAGAAATCTTTAATTGAGGCCTAGTCTGGTTTAGGCCGTGTGAGATACACCCTTTGCACACTGTCGTTCTATACTACTATTATTTAAACACCCATTTAGGGCAAGATCCTAAATTCAAGAAATATGAGGAGAGCGTCAAATAAGGGACATGGCCAAGGTCGTGGTGCTGCTGGTGGAGCTCCTGTTGCAGGGAGAGGATGTGGTCGATCTGTGCCATCTACACGCACAAGTGAAACCCTTTCCTCAGGTGCGAGAAGGCGACAGAATCTGCAGCGGTATTTGGTCAGGCCTAATGCTGCTCTACGAATGGTGAGGCCTGAACAAGTACAGGCGATAGTAGATTGGGTTGCTGACAGTGGATCCAGTTCCTTCACATTGTCTCCCACCCAGTCTCTTGCTGAAAGACCACAGTTGGCACCTGCAGCCGATGTCCATCAGTCTTTCACCTCATCCCCTTGCAAATCATCCAAGCAGTCTGAGCCCCAAGTCATGTAGCAGTCTCTTCTGCTTTTTAAAGACTCTGTTAGCAGGGTTTCCCAGGGCCATCCACCTAGCCCTGCACCAGAAGTGGAAGAGATTGAGTGCACCGATGCCCAACCACTTATCTTTCAAGATCTGGCTCCTCCTGCTTTCTCTTCTGCTGCAGTCTTGGCCTCTTCATCCACCTGTGGAGTGACAGTGCCACCTTCCATGAGGATCTGCCAGCAACACCAACACCTGGGCCACCAAGCATCTTCACAATGTCACATGGTAGCATTTAGCTCTCCATCTCCCAAACGTTGGAGAGGAAGAGAAAGTACCCCACCCACCCTCGATCCCTAGTCCTGAATGCCAGCATTTCTAAATTAATGGCATTTGAAATGCTGTCATTCCGTCTGGTGGAGACGGATAGTTTTAAAGGCCTTATGGCGGTGGCTGTCCCACAGTACTTCGTGCCCAGCTGCCACTACTTTTCAAGGTGAGCCATCCCTTCCCTGCACAACAAAATCAGGTGTGCACTGCGCAACGCCATCTGTAGCAAGGTGCCTCTGACTCCGGATACGTGGACCAGTAAGCACGGTCAGAGCCATTATATCTCCATAACAGCACACTGAGTAAATGCAGTGGCGGCTGGGCCTGAGGCGGATAGCAGTTTGGAGCATGTCCTTCCACACTGAGGATTGCAGGGCGCTTCAGTTTGCCTACTGTTGCTTCCTCCTTCTACACTGCTTCCTCATCCTCTACCAGCTCCTCATCCGGTCAGCTTAACACTTTCACCACAAACTTCAGCACAGCCAGGGGTAAACGACAGCAGGTAGTTTTAAAACGTATCAGTTTAGGGGACAAACCCCACACCGCACAGGAGCTGTGGACGGGCCTTGAACAACAGACCGATGAGTGGTTTGTGCCAGTGAGCCTCAAGCCCGGCCTGGTGGTGTGCGATAATGGGCGAAATCTAGTAGCAGCTCTGGGACTAACCGGTTTGAACCACAACCCTTGCCTTGCGCACGTGCTGAATTTGGTGGTGCAGAGATTCCTTAA
The DNA here is from genome assembly GCF_014858855.1 of Bufo gargarizans. Lineage (NCBI taxonomy): Eukaryota > Metazoa > Chordata > Amphibia > Anura > Bufonidae > Bufo > Bufo gargarizans. The sequence goes on along the minus strand of NC_058081.1, from coordinate 206,026,559 downwards.
AAATTACCCCAATATGTCAGAGCTGCTGCATAAAGTGTGGGCCGTCTGTGTGCGCTTTCGGCGTTCTCACCCTGCTCGCATGTCAGCGCTGCAGCGTAACTTCGGCCTTCCCGCTCACCGCCTCATATGCGACGTGCCGACAAGGTGGAACTCCACCTTGCACATGCTGGCGAGACTGTGCAAGCAGCAGCAGGCCATAGTGGAGTTTCAGTTGCAGCACGCACGGGTGAGTCGCTCGACGAAACAGCACCACTTCACCACCAATGACTGGGCCTCCATGCGAGACCTGTGTTCCTTGTTGTGCTGTTTTAAGTACTCCACCAACATGGCCAGTGCCGATAACGCCGTTCTCCGCGTTACATTCCCAATTCTATGCCTCCTTGAAATAACGCTCCTGGAGATGATGGAAGAGGATGTGGCACAGGAGGAAAAGGAGGAAGAGGGATCATTTAGTAGGGTTTCCGGACAGTCATTCACAAGTGGCTACAAGGGTGGGTTCCTGCAAACCATAAACCCAAGGTTCACAATTGTCCAGCCAGGGCACAGTTCTGGAGGATGAGGAGGTGGAGAAGGAGGAGATGGAGGAGGAGGAACCGTGTTCACAGCAGGGTGGCACCCAGACCAGCTCATGGCCATCACTGGTGCGTGGATAGGGGGATACAGAGGATACAGACGATACACCTCCCACAGAGGACAGCTTTTCATTGCCTCTGGGCAGCCGTGCACACATGAGCGATTACATGCTGCAGTGTCTCTGCAACGACCTTCGAGTTGCCCACATTCTAACTTGTGCTGATTACTGGGTGGCCACGCTGCTGGATCTCCGTTACAAGGACAACGCACCGTCTTTAATTCCCTCACTGGAGCTTGATCGTAAGATGCGCTAGTACAAGCGCACGCTGGTAGACACGCTGCTGGTGGCATTCCCATCTGACAACGGTGGCACAGCGGAAGCACAGGGCGAAGGCAGAGGATGAGAAAGAGGTCGCCAATGCAGCTGGGGCACCGCCAGCACCTCAGAAGGCAGGGTTAGCATGGCCGAAATGTAGAAAAGCTTTGTCAGCACGCCACAACAACCAGCATCACCAGCTGATATGGAACATCTTAGCAGGAGGCAGCATTTCACCAACATGGTGGAGCAGTATGTGTGTACATGCCTACACTTACTAAATGACGGGTCTGCCCCCTTCAACTTCTGGGTCTCCAAATTGAGCACATGGCCTGAGCTTGCCCTTTACGCCTTGGAGGTGCTGGCCTGCTCTGCAGCCAGTGTATTATCTGAACGTGTGTTTAGCACGGCAGGGGGCGTCATCACAGACAAGCACAGCTGCCTGTCCACAGCCAATGTGGACAAGCTCACGTTCATTAAAATGAACCAGGCATGGATCCCTCAGGACTTGTCCGTACCTTGTGCAGAATAGACATGTATACTGGCACTAACCAGCCATTGTTATACTGCAGCACAATTGATCATTCTTGTATTTTGGATATTTAAAACCTGTGTTGGCTACCTCGTCCTCCTCCACCGCCGCTTCCACCTACACCGCTACGGCCACCGCCTCCTCAAACTCCTACTCCATATGGCACTCCACTTCATAAATATTTTTTTTTTATTTGTACGTATTTTATTTTATATTATTTCACTACTTTGTCAGTTACATTTTCTAGTGAAATTCACCAATTAACATTTTAGGATAAAATGCACCAATTTTGGTGTGTATAATACCACTGCTATACCTAGTAGACCGGTAAGAAAATATAAAAAAAAATTGTCAGTTACATTTTCTGGTGAAATTAACAAATTTTTGGGTGTATAGTACCACTGCTATACCTAGTAAACAGGTTAAACAAACAAAAAAATATTTCATTTACATTTTCAGTTGAAATTAACCATTTTTTGGGTGTATAGAAATATAAAAATAAATTGTCATTAAAATTTTAGGGAGAAATTCACCAATTTTGGTGTGTATAGTACCACTGTTATACCTAGTAGACTGGTAAAAAAAAATTAAAAAAATTGTCAGTTACATTTTCTGGTGAAATTAACAAATTTTTGGGTGTATAGTACCACTACTATACCTAGTAGACAGGTTAAACAAAAAAATAAAATTGTCAGTTAAATTTTTTTGTGAAATTCACCAATTCTTGGGTCTAATATACCCCCTATTTGACAGCTTAATAAATTTCAAAAAATTTTCTGTTACATTCTTGGGTTGACATTATACAATTTTAGACGTGAATAAACACCTGCTATGCATAGGCGACAGGGAATAAAATTTTATATATTATACAGTAATTAATGTGCGCCACATCATTTCATTCAGTGCTTAAACTTTGAAAAGTTGTCACACTTTTATGGTTTAATAATTTCTCCCATATTTCAACTCTATAATTTCAAATTTGAAAAAATGAATCCTCCCTTGGATGTGGTCTCTCTTTCTCACGCTCTCTCTCTGACCTGGAACCCTGATTCCCCGCCACCCGTGATCACCATGGTAGGCGCATAAAAGAACATCGAAAGTTGATAGAGCAGATATCAAATTGGATTGTGAACATCACGGGGACGTGCGACATGGTGGGGCAGTAAGTGTTCACATGCCTACACGAACTGACTGACAGGGGTCAGCCCCTGCAACTTCTGGGTCTCCAAATTGGGCACATGGCCTGAGCTCGCCCTTTACCCCTTGGAGGTGCTGGCCTGCCCTGCCCTGCAGCCAGTGTATTGTCTGAACGTGTGTTTAGCATGACTGGAGGGGGTTATCACAGGTTATATTTCCCAATGTTTTGGGGTGTACCCTAATTTTAAAAATAAAATTTAAAACCAAAAAGCAGTGTAGGCTACCTCCACCTACACCGCCACATCCACTGCCTCCTCAACCTCCTACTCCATATGGACCTCGACCTCCTAGATCAAGATTATTATTTTTTATTTTTACCTATTTTATGTTATTTAAAGTCATTTCCCTATCCACATTTGTTTGCAGGGCACTTGACATGCTCTTAAACACATTTTGAAGCCATTTGCAGCCCTCTAGCCCTTTCCATGACATTTTTACAGCCTTTTTAGTGCTCAAAAGTTCAGGTCCACATTGACTTCAATGGGGTCCGGGTCCGGGGTCAAGTTCGGGTCCCGAACTCAAACTTTTTTCTCAAGTTCGGCTAAACCCGTCGAACCCGAACATCCAGGTGTCCGCTCCACTCTAGTTACCTGGCTCCCAAGTGCGATCAGCTTCATCATCATGAAGTAGTGTCTGCACATCACTGATGTCCTCCTGAACCGTCTCTGGGTCAGGATCCTGACCGCTCATAATACCAGCTCCCACTCCACTCTCCTCATCACTACTTGCCCGCCTAGCAGAGGAAGTGGCCGATGTCTCCTCCAGATCTTGGCTGGGCAGTAGCTTCTGGCTGCCCTCTAGTAGCTCTTCCTCGCCGAAAAGTGGAGCCGAGCCTACGGCATATAATACTTCTCGCGGTGAGGGAACTGAAAATGAGAGAGGAAAGTTTAGGACAGGTGGAGGCACAGGGACTGCTCCCGGGCCATACCAACTAAGTGTTGTGTCAGGGAACCCACCGACTCTTGGCCGGGGGTGTCTGGGGGTGTCTGATGTCACTTGAGTCGAAGTGGATGACCAAGTCAACCATTCAACCGCTGGGTTGCTGGTCAAGACACGACCGCTAGATGACATTGGAAGCTCAGGCCTCTCATTGCGACCCCTGCTGCCATGCCCCCTTACTCTGCTGCAACCTCTGCCTGCACCAAAAACATTTAGACCTCTGCCACTCCCCTGTGCAGGGCATGGCACTTCTCTGTCTGACATACTGTTAGATCAAATAACCAAATGTTCGATCAAATATATTTTTATTTCGCCACTAATACACGGCAAACAGGCCTTTAGAGTATATCACTGCACCACTGAACATAAATTAGGCCCTATATTTTTTTCTACTTTCACACAGCACAAAAGGCTTTTCAACAGATACGTGCAACGCTAACAGGCGAATATATATTTATTTTTCCACTAATACACGGCAAACAGGCATTTAGAGTATATCGCTGAACAGCAATTAAGCCCTAATTATTTTCTATTTTTACACAACACAAAAGGCTTTTCAACAGATAAGTGCAACGCTGGACGTGAATATATTTTTATTTCGCCACTACTACACTGCAAACAGGGCTGTAGAATATATAACTGCACTGCACAAGGGCAAATATATTTTTCTTTTGCCACTAACACACGGCAAAAAGGGCTTAACATATAACTGCACCGCATAAGGGGAAATAAGACATACTGTGGAAATATTTGCTTGTGATAAACACTGTTAGTGGCTGTATCAAAACCCACTTGCACCCCAATAACAATAACGGTTGGCTGGAATGACAGAGCTGTATAATGGCAATTTGGATCCCCAGTCTGTGTACCAAGGTGTAACAGGATTGTTGCTATTACCCAGGCTTTAACCTTCTCTACTAAACCCTGTTCTACATAAATGCTGTGGAATGATTCCTCCCTATCCTTTCCCTGCACTTATAAATAGTTTTTTCACCATAATCAAGTCTTTCCTATCACTGTCCCTAGCGCCTGCAAAAGTCTCTCCCTACACTAAGTACACTGGTAAATGGCAGAATCTAATATGGCTGCCGCTTTTTATAGGGCTGTGACATCACAGGGCTGGCTGCTGATTAGCTGCATGCATGGCATTACGGGTGATCCCGCCTTCCCAGAGTTCCTTCCTCCATGTCCTCATACGTGCAGCATCCATTTAAAAATATGATTCGGTACTGTGAAATTCAGCTTCGGTGCAAATCTAATTTTTCCTGAAATTAAGAACAAATTCCACTTCGTCAGCTTCGATTCGCATATCTCTACTGTTAGAGATACATCACTATGTACTGTGAGAGACATCACTATGTACCACCAGTCTGTGAGAGAAGTCACTCTATGTACCACCAGTCTATGAGAGACATCTCTATGAACCAACGGTCTGTGAGAGACATCACTCTATGTACCACCAGTCTTTGAGAGACATCCCTATGTACCACCAGTCTATGAGAGACATCACTATGTACCACACATCTGTGAGAGATGACACTCTATGTACCACCAGTCTGTGAGAGACATCGCTCTATATACCACCAGTCTGTGAGAGACATCACTCTATGTACCACCAGTCTATGAGAGACATCACTCCATGTACTACAAGTCTGTGAGAGAAGTCACTCTATTTACCACCAGTCTATGAGAGACATCGCTCTATGTACCACTGATGAGTGAGAGAAGTGTAACCCTGCATGGTACCACTTTACGGGGTGTAAATTTCTGTATTTATGCCTTATCTGTATATATGGGCACTGTCTGTACATTAGGATCAGCAATCATACATAAATTTATGAACTGTCTACAAAAAACTGTCTTTTTTTCTGATGTCTCATGTCCGCCAACTAAAAAATATTTTTTTTGCAATCACTTATTGATTCACTTTCGTAGACTATTAACCCCTTCACAAATGGTAAGTCAGTAACCACAAAATGCGATTTGCCTTTTCCCAGAATTTGACTATGAAAGTATGGAAGTCACGTTTTAAGTCTTAAAGCCAGGTTTGCAGCAATTTGTGTCACATATAGGACATTTTTCTCCCCAGCATATGAGTAGAATTTATGCAAGCCCTAATCAGTTCTTTGAAATGAGTTTTCCCACATGCCATCTGCATCACTTCGCATGCAAATAAGGCATAGTATATGTATTATTTCTATTTGCTTTCTCCTAAAACTTGTATCCTTATTACTTTAACATGTCCATGTTCATTTATACTGAAGATGAACTCTGTATAAGATGGTACAGACGTGGACAAAATTGTTGGTACCCTTTGGTCAATGAAAGAAAAAGTCACAATGGTCACAGAAATAACTTTAATCTGACAAAAGTAATAATAAATTAAAATTCTATAAATGTTAACCAATGAAAGTCAGACATTGTTTTTCAACCATGCTTCAACAGAATTATGTAAAAAAATAAACTCATGAAACAGGCATGGACAAAAATGATGGTACCCCTAGAAAACACAGAACATAATGTGACCAAAGGGACATGTTAATTCAAGGTGTGTCCACTAATTAGCATCACAGGTGTCTACAACCTTGTAATCAGCCATTGGGCCTATATATATGGCTCCAGGTAATCACTGTGTTGTTTGGTGATATGGTGTGTACCACACTCGACATGGACCAGAGGAAGCAAAGGAAAGAGCTGTCTCAAGAGATCAGAAAGAAAATTATAGACAAGCATGTTAAAGGTAAAGGCTATAAGACCATCTCCAAGCAACTAGATGTTCCTGTGAGTACAGTTGCACATATTATTCATAAGTTTAAGATCCATGGGACTGTAGCCAACCTCCCTGGACGTGGCCGCAGGAGGAAAATTGATGACAAATCTAAGAGACGGATAATCCGAATGGTAACAAAAGAGCCTAGAAAGACTTCTAAAGAGATTCAAGGTGAACTTCATGCTCAAGGAACATCAGTGTCAGATCGCACCATCCGTCGTTGTTTGAGCCAAAGTGGACTACATGGGAGACGACCAAGGAGGACACCATTGTTGAAAACGAATCATAAAAAAGCAAGACTGGAATATGCCAAACTACATGTTGACAAGCCACAAAGCTTCTGGGAGAATGTCCTGTGGACAGATGAGACAAAAATCGAAGTTTTTGCCAAGGCACATCAGCTGTATGTTCACAGACGAAAAAATGAAGCATATCAAGAAAAGAACACTGTCCCTACTGTGAAACATGGAGGAGGCTCTGTTATGTTCTGGGGCTGCTTTGCTGCGTCTGGCACAGGGTGTCTTGAATCTGTGCAGGGTACAATGAAATCTCAAGACTATCAAGGAATTCTAGAGAGAAATGTACTAGCCAGTGTCAGAAAGCTTGGTCTCAGTCGCAGGTCATGGGTCTTGCAACAGGACAATGACCCAAAACACACCGCTAAAAACACCCAAGAATGGCTAAGAGGAAAAAATTGGACTATTCTAAAGTGGCCTTCTATGAGCCCTGACCTCAATCCTATTGAGCATCTTTGGAAGGAGCTGAAACATGCAGTCTGGAAAAGGCACCCTTCAAACCGGACACAACTGGAGCAGTTTGCTCATGAGGAGTGGGCCAAAATACCTGCTGAGAGGTGCAGATGTCTCATTGACAGTTACAGGAAGCGTTTGATTGCAGTGATTGCCTCAAAAGGTTGCGCAACAAAATATTAAGTTAGGGGTACCATCATTTTTGTCCATGCCTGTTTCATGAGTTTATTTTTTTACATAATTCTGTTGAAGCATGGTTGAAAAACAATGTCTGACTTTCATTGGTTAACATTTATAGAATTTTAATTTATTATTACTTTTGTCAGATTAAAGTTATTTCTGTGACCATTGTGACTTTTTCTTTCATTGACCAAAGGGTACCAACAATTTTGTCCACGTCTGTATGTATTCATATCACCTGTCTACTAGAACTCATCCATACTCATGCATAGCATAAACTAGGATTGCGGTTTCATTTCCTTTTAGGTGTAGATAAGTTAAAGGGGTATTCCGATCTAAGAAAATGGGGGCATATCTCTAGAATATAGACATTTAATGAGGTTATCTGGTTTAAAGGAAATGTAAAACATATGTTCACATTAGTCACCAAACCGCACCCACACCCCCAGCTCATTGCTCTAGATCAGGCATGTTCAACCTGCGGCCCTCCAGCTGATAGCTGTAAGCTGTTTGGGCATGCTAGGAGTTGTAGTTTTGCAACAGCTGGAGGGCCGCAGGTTGAGAATGCCTGCTCTAGATGGAGCAACATATATTTAAAACAAAAGAAGGAAAAACGCACAATGTGAATAAAAACAAACACTATATTTACAAAATCAAAATTGAAGCAAATACAGCTCAGTTGACAAATACACAATGGCGTTGAATTTAGCTGTAATTGATAACTATCCACAAATTATATTTAATTCGGTCACTAGTAGAAGTACATAAGCTCTTTCCTTTGGTTCAAACCTGCAGGCATTCTAGGATTAAGTCTAAAAATCCAGTAGGCTTCTCTTAATTAAATAACTTTTTTGTGGTCACCTCCTCTACAAGGAGCGGTGACTTTCTCAATGGCAAAAGCACGTAATGAATTGACCTTGTTACTATGTATGTAAATGAAATGTTTAGCCGCATTGGACGCATTTAAAGCAGAAGTATTCGAAATGTAATTCAAATGCTCCAAGAATCTGTTTTAAAATTTGCGTGAAGTGCTGCCAACATACAGTACAGACCAAAAGTTTGGAAACACCTTCTCATTCAAAGAGTTTTCTTTATTTTCATGACTATGAAAATTGTAGATTCACAGTGAAGGCATCAAAACTATGAATTAACACATGTGGAATTCTATACATAACAAAAAAGTGTGAAACAACTGAAAATATGTCATATTCTAGGTTCTTCAAAGTAGCCACCTTTTGCTTTGATTACTGCTTTGCACACTCTGGGCATTCTCTTGATGAGCTTCAAGATGTAGTCACCTGAAATGGTCTTCCAACAGTCTTGAAGGAGTTCCCAGAGATGCTTAGCACTTGTTGGCCCTTTTGCCTTCACTCTGCGGTCCAGCTCACCCCAAACCATCTCGATTGGGTTCAGGTCTGGTGACTGTGGAGGCCAGGTCATCTGGCGCAGCACCCCATCACTCTCAATGGTTTTCACTTCACAGGTGTGCCCTGTCAGGTTTAATAAGTGGGATTTCTTGCCTTATAAATGGGGTTGGGACCATCAGTTGCGTTGTGGAGAAGTCAGGTGGATACACAGCTGATAGTCCTACTGAATAGACTGTTAGAATTTGAATTATGGCAAGAAAAAAAGCAGCTAAGTAAAGAAAAATGAGTGGCCATCATTACTTTAAGAAAAGAAGGTCAGTCAGTCCGAAAAATTGGGAAAACTTTGAAAGTGTCCCCAAGTGCAGTCACAAAAACCCTCAAGCGCTACAAAGAAACTGGCTCACATCCGGACCGCCCCAGGAAAGGAAGACCAAGAGTCACCTCTGCTGCGAAGGATAAGTTCATCCGAGTCACGAGCCTCAGAAATCGCAGGTTAACAGCAGCTCAGATTAGAGACCAGGTCAATGCCACACAGAGCTCTAGCAGCAGACACATCTCTAGAACAACTGTTAAGAGGAGACTGTGTGAATCAGGCCTTCATGGTAGAATATCTGCTAGGAAACCACTGCTAAGGACAGGCAACAAGCAGAAGAGACTTTTTGGGGCTAAAGACAACAAGGAATGGACATTAGACCAGTGGAAATCTGTGCTTTGGTCTGATGAGTCCAAATTTGAGATATTTGGTTCCAACCACCGTGTCTTTGTGTGACGCAGAAAAGGTGAACGGATGGACTCTACATGCCTGGTTCCCACCATGAAGCATGGAAGAGGACGTGTGATGCTGTGGGGGTGCTTTGCTGGTGACACTGTTGGGGATTTATTCAAAATTGAAGGCATACTGAACCAGCATGGCTATCACAGTATCTTGCAGCGGCATGCTATTCCATCCGGTTTGCGTTTAGTTGGACCATCATTTATTTTTCAACAGGACAATGACCCCAAACACACCTCCAGGCTGTGTAAGGGCTATTTGACCATGAAGGAGAGTGATGGGGTGCTGCGCCAGGTGACCTGGCCTCCACAGTCACCGGACCTGAACCCAATCGAGATGGTTTGGGGTGAGCTGGACCGCAGAGTGAAGGCAAAAGGGCCAACAAGTGCTAAGCATCTCTGGGAACCCCTTCAAGACTGTTGGAAGACCATTTCAGGTGACTACCTCTTGAAGCTCATCAAGAGAATGCCAAGAGTGTGCAAAACAGTAATCAAAGCAAAAGGTCGCTACTTTGAAGAACCTAGAATATTACATATTTTCAGTTGTTTCACACTTTTTTGTTATGTATATAATTCCACATGTGTTAATTCAAAGTATTGCTGCCTTCACTGTGAATCTACAATTTTCATAGAAATGAAAATAAAGAAAACTCTTTGAATGAGAAGGTGTGTCCAAACTTTTGGTCTGTACTGTATATCAAATCACAAATAGTACATTGGATAACATAAATTACACCCGTGCTATTGCAATTGATATACGTTTTTATTGGAAAAGTGATTGAATGATTGTCGTTCTGGAAAGTTTTCGTTGTAAGTTCAAAGCTGCAGGTTTTACATGGGTGGCTTCCACATCTAGTGAAACCATTGTATTTAATCCTTTTATTCCGTGCAGCTTTTATAGATGTAAACATTGAGGGAGAAAGAGAACTCGCAAGGGTTGGTGCCCTCCTGGAAACAATTCTACAGCCGTTTTTGCCATACCAAATTTTAAACAGTATTTGAATAATAATACGTACAACTTTCATTTTACATGCATAGCTGATGCGTATGATATTTTGGTAAGGCTGATTAGTCAGCCTGCATTTGTGGGAGGGGCGGAGGCTCTTCATATACGGTCCGCACCCTCACTCACAGGTGTGTTTTCAGGTGCCATTAGCACACTAGCTTCTCTGGTGGTAGGAGTCTTTCTTTGCAGCATGGAGCTTGTTATTTTGCTCTCTGCTACCATAGCATGCACGCAACATATTACGTAAGTAGGTTGGGCCGGGGCCGTCTCTCCAGGCCGGTCGGATCCGACTTTGCTAGCGAACGGGAGGCTTCACCTCAGAATCTGCTACCTCAGGTTTGCTCGGTTGGCCTAAATACTTCCATTTGCTTTTCATTTGTTTGTTGGTAATAGGAGTTGGTTCCTATAAATCTTACAAGTTTCACTTTGCTTTGTTCATCTCGTATGAAAAGTTTCTTTACAGCAATCCGGCTGAAGTAAGAGTTACCCGGGCTGCACCTGACGTCATGTTTGGAGATCGGACGCAGCGTTTATTGTTTAGGCCTCTTGCTGTAGCTGTTCCTTGCCACGTGTCTCCCCCTCCCCTCCCCCCATCTTTAAACTTCATGTATTTCACTTTCGTAAGCCGTGTACCGGGTGGGCTCCCCAGGATACAGCAAAGTCACAGACATGGAAGCAACACTGACACCAGCTTTATATGCAAGAATATAAACTTTACTTTGGAAACAGTATTAACACAAGTACAAACAGTATAAGTAATACCCAGGGCCCACAGTCACCGTCCATGTCCGAGGGACAGGCCTAGCCTGCTGGCGTACACAGCAGAGCCTACAAGTCATACTGTGCTGCTATAGAAGACACACCTAACCGGTGGCAGACGCAACAGAGCCTGCAAATCAATTACTGCGCTGCAGTCCAGTACAGTAAGGCCTAACAAAGGTCTAACTAGCGCATACAAGGCCTAGGCTAGTCTCTGTTACTTTAGGCGCCAAACAGTGAAGTACAATTGGTAATCAGGTGTACTGACCTGCGTCCGTTCTGGGCCCTAGGATGCCGCTTACCCGGGATGGCCACCAAGCTCTCAGCAACCGTGCGGCCTTGCTTGATGCTAAGGTTTTCTGTCCATACACTGGAACTGATCTTCCTGGGACAACCTCTCTTTCAAAGTGCTAGATCCAGACAGGGGACAGCAGATGCTCTCCTTCCTTTGAGTATCCATTCACTGCTGGACATCTGCAAGCCAGGATGGAATCGGATTCAGCCCCTCACAGCACAATCCTTCCACCATGTCAGATCAACACTCCCTGGTCTCACCCAGAAGCATGCTGACTATGCTGCAAACCAGCGGCCTCTAGTGCCCGGAATGCCAAATGACAGCTCCAGTACAATTTAAACATAAATATACAGGCAGAGCTTATCCACAATCTCATACTTTCATGCTCCGCTGGTATCCTGAGCGGCTTTTACACTTTCGGCTTTTATTTAATGTCTTATGCTGCATCCGCACGTCCTTACTGTACTGCACTTTTCTACTCTTGGTTCGTATTCACTCAGATTGGTCTCACATTCAAGCTGCGCTCACCTGTTGGCTGTTACATCTCATTCCGTCCCCAGCCGGATCCGTATTACATGCCTGTTATTACATGTTGTATACTCGGCTTACAGCCATAGCTGCTACTGTTACTCAGTTTTCATGCTCTGGACGCACCACCCTGGTGTTCCCACCTTGCTCCACTCACAACCAGAGCTGCGTTTATACCAATTTTCATGCTCTGCTTATACCCAAAGTTGTGTTCACACTTCTACTGCTACACCAGGTCGTATACCCCACTCACCAAAGCCGCTTTCCATGTCTGTTGTCACATCAAGTTAATATTCCGTTCACATCCAAAGCTGCGTCCGCATGTCTGCTTTTCACATCTTGTCCTGTACTCCTTTCACTACTAGAGCTGCGTCCACATGTCTGCTTTCGCATCACGTCAACACTCTGCTCACTTTCAGGTTGCATTTATACGTCTGCTTTATACCATGCTTTTCATGCGCTACCCATACTCAGAGCTGCGCCTATACCATGTTTTTAGTTACCACTCACATCCAAAGCTGCATTCACCCATTTGTTGTTACATCATGTGTTGTACTCTGCTCCCACTCAAAGCTGCATTCTCCTGTTTATTGCTACATCATGGTTTTGCTCAATCTCACCGGGGCAGTCTGCACCCACCGCTCTGGTACCTCTCTCCTGACAAACATAACTGCGTTCTTTTCAGGCTTACGTTCCCTTCCTCGGTGGTCTGTCACATTCCATAGGCCTAGTTTCTGTTTAATCCTGGTTCGTATTCACTCAGATTGGTCTCCTGTTACTTCTGGTTCGTATTCACTCAGATTGGTCTCCTGCCCCAGTTCACCAAACAGCTCCTCAGCGGAGGTCAGTGGGCCAGTAAGTTTCCTGCTATGTTTTCACAAGCTGTTCATTTGTTTGTCACGATAAGAGACTTCTCTTAGCGAACTTGCAATGCCCCAGGCATTTCATGTTTACGTTTATGGTTCGCGGTGGTTAGCGTTTTATGTATGCAGGTGCTTTGGATTACTAATGTCTATATTTTTAACGCCTGTTGGCAGTCATGTTCCTTAGGCCACCTTCTAGCCAATCCAATCATTCAAGTCGCTTCATATGCCATCAGGTTCGGCTTACGTTTTAAATACTTATCGTCACCGCAACGTCAATCCCTCTGGCTTCGGTGGCCCTATGACCGATCCGGCCTCATGGCTCTGGGGGCCCCTTGACCGCTTTTCATGTTTTGTTTGTTAAGGGTACGACATGGTTGTAGGCCGGTTAGTGTCCCAGGTTTCTGTTGGAGGTTATGCGAGTCCATGTCTTTGTCTTTCTAGGTTATCGAGTCCCGGTTGCTTACTAAACCCGTTGGGTTAAGGCCCAATCTTTTCCCCAGCTGTCCTTAATTCTAAGGTTCGCATCCCGACGGCTGCCCGGCCCCATGGGCCCCTGGTGGTTGCTTCAGCCCCATGGCTTCAGGGGTCTGACCAATGGGTGTCTGTCCACCTGTGCAGCTATGCTTTTGAATGACTCATATATTTACCTGCTTGCCAGCTTATGTTATTAATTTTAGTTAATGTCCGTTATTATCTCCATTTTTATGTCACGTTTCCCTTCGTCTTTTCAGGTCATGCAGTTGAACTATTGGGGTCACCTTCCACGTCGGTCAGGTCTCGTTCCTAACGATATTTCGCCTTGCATGTTATTCAGGCCACGTAGTTTATCTTGGGTATCGCCTGCCACATCGGTCAGGCTCATGGTTTAATTTCACGTGCACCTTATTCATGTCACTTTTCATAGTTATAATTCTTTTAAAAAAAAACAAAAAAAAAAAACGGCCCTATGGCTTCGGGGGCCCGACGACTGCTTCGGCCCCATGGCTTCGTGGGCCCAACGACCTGCTTCGGCCCCATGGCTTCGGGGGCCCGACGACCTGCTTCGGCCCCTTGGCTTCGGGGGCCCGACGACTGTTTTCAAACCTGCTGGGCTGATTGCCTGGTTGGTTGTCCATCTGTGCATCTAGGCTGATTTGGCCCCTATGTATCGCACACATACCTGCTTCCCTAATTTCCTAATAATCCATGTTGATCGCTCCTGTTGATCCATGGCTTCGGGGGCCCGACGACTGCTTCGGCCCCATGGCTTCGGGGGCCCGACGACCTGCTTCGGCCCCATGGCTTCGGGGGCCCGACGACCTGCTTCGGCCCCATGGCTTCGGGGGCCCGACGACCTGCTTCGGCCCCATGGCTTCGGGGGCCCGACGACCTGCTTCGGCCCCATGGCTTCGGGGGCCCGACGACCTGCTGGCCCCTATGTATTGCATACATACCTGCTTCCCTAATTTCCTAATAATCCATGTTGATCACTCCATGTTGATCCATGGCTTCGGGGGCCCGACGACTGCTTCGGCCCCATGGCTTCGGGGGCCCGACGACTGTTTTCAAACCTGCAGGGCTGATTGCCTGGTTGGTTGTCCATCTGTGCATCTAGGCTGATTTGGCCCCTATGCATCGCATTCATACCTGCTTCCCTAATTTCCTAATAATCCATGTTGATCGCTCATTTTATGTTTTGACCGCAAACTGGTCCGGTTCGCCCTACAGCATTATTGTCATGTCTTACGCAGATATTTTGTCTTTCTTTAATTGTTCATGCTTTCGTTCAGGTCCTGCCAGAGGAAGAACAAGTAGGGCAATTCGCTCTAGCATTTCAGTCTCTGATAGTAGTCGATCATATCTTGTCAACCAGGTCCCCGCGCAAAGTCTTTGCCTTTTTACCACGACCAGGAATTCATTTTCGCCAGTAGCTTCATTGCATTGCATTCCCTCACTCATGGGAGGGCATAGACAGAATCTTGTATATTATGGCTTCATAGCTTCTTGCCCCACTAACCTCCGACTCCCTACAACCACGTTGAATCGGATTTTGGACAAGGTCCAGCATTTTCTCACGGTAGAAGATTCAGATAGTAGGTCGGTCTTCACGTCTCAAGCGTAAAAACAATTCTCAGGGGCGCACAGTAGAACAAAGCGCGGATAGCTGTTGTCTGGGTAACTATTCAAGGATTCTCTTCCTATCTACCTGGTTCTTTTTGGCCCTCATTCCTGCATAGTCTAGGCAGTTAGGCTTTGGTCCCACGATCTCCTGACGCTAGGGCATTGCAAGTACTCGCACTAGAACCAAACTTTACAAGTTTCAGTTGGTTTATGATCCATTTCACAATGTATTCTCGGTCCTCCATTCCGCTTTGGTGCAGTATCCGCAATATTGAGCATCATGTCTCTGGCCTTGTCATCCACAAGATGGGTTGTAGGTTTCCTACTGGTCTTGCCTCACATACCCCGAATTTTTGCTCTAGATCCCGGATGCCTTGCAGTTGGCTTGGGGATTAGTTTGTACATGCCATTCAAATTCCTTTTCTACCCTACTTGGCTTGGTTTTTGCCCACTTATAGGCCTACCCACGATCATGGCTTAGGGCACACAACAAGCCATTTAGTCAGGTCAGCTAAGACACGCCTAGCTGGGTTAGGTTGTTCCCGTTGATTTCTCCCTAGGGTTCTTCGGATACCTCTTGGCCGTAGCCATGACCACAAATGCTTTCTGGACCTTAAACTAACCGGCCTTTCAAATAGACCAGTCTTGTATTGAAAAGAAACGGCAGGCAATACTATTTTACCTGCAAACATTCACCATCCTGTCACCATCCTGTCCATACCACTAAAGGGATACCTGTTGGGGAATTTGTGCGTGCATGCAGAAATTGTAGTGCGGAATCAGCTTCTCAAAAAGAATGTCAGATTATCAGCTCTCGATTGAGCACACAAGGTTATCTGCAGTGGATGTTGCAGAGAGCTATGAAGATAGCATTGAAAAAATCGAGGTTTGAGTTGTTCAATGTGGGGCTCAAAACAGATAAGAATATTCCAAATAAAAACAATAGTCAAAATGGACATATTAGACAAACAAGTACTTTGGATGATAACAGGAAGGTACAAAATGGGAATTTACCTACTCTGGTACTGACGTACAGCCGGCAATTCAAACAAATACAGAATGTAATTAGAAATTTTATAACAAGACACGGAGGCTTCGTATTGCATAACTCCTTCTTTACTGAAACCACAGCAGCAAAGAGTTAACATAAAAAATGAAGGACAACCCCAAACAGTCCCTCCCACTATACAGTCCATAAATAGGTCCTCCTCCGTCCTCTCTTCCTCTTTCTTTGCTGCTTCCCACAGCAGATAAGTACCTCTCCGGTTTTCTATTAGATTTATTTCTAACCTGTAGCATTTTAAGGATTGGTTAATTTAAATGCTTATCTGTTACCTTGGTACTTCCTGTATAGCTACCAAAGTTTTGTGAGATTCTGTTACTATCATCCCTTTCGTTTGTTATGGTTTGATTCCACCAAGGGTTTTGTCTGCCTCCCTTACTGCAGGTTCCGTGCGCATCCTTGCGCCTCTTATTGTCCCCTCTGTGCCGTCGATTTCCCCCCCCCCTCCCTTCCCCGACTTACTTCAGGTGCCATTTTCAGTGCGGCTTGCCGTTCGCGCCTCGCGCTTCTTGCCGCCCGAATTCTCGCGTCTCGCGGGATTTCGGCGGCAGCCGCGGGGGGCGGGGGGGGGGGGCGGGGCGGAAAGCTCGCTCACGTGTCTCGGGCGCCATCTTTGTACTCTTATACAGTACGGCGCAGGGACTGCTTCTGGGCGCTTCCTTGTTTTCCTTTGGGTGTAGGGGGGCGTGTCGGGTTCCCCCTCCCCTGCACCTACTTCCGTTTCCGTCGGCACGATTGTTCCCTCACGGCTTGGACATCGGTGCCTGCTCCTGTCTGCCCTGAACTTAGATAGGTGTTTGTCCTGATCTTTGCTCTTTCTTCCTCAGGAGTGACTAACTCCTTTAGCATGTCTCTGCCCAACGATACCCCCTCTGTACCCCCCGCTCTAGAGGGTCCCTCCTCTGACTCTGCCATGCTCCCTGCAGTTTCAAATACGATTCACACTGACTCCCATGCTGTAGATCTACAACAATCTATATCTGCAGCAATAGCCAATGCCATGGGTAATGTCTCTTCAATGATTTCTCAGTCGATTTCTCAGGCGCTTAGAGCGCAGAACACTGCCCCCGCCCAGCCTGTGGCTGTTGCCCCGGTTACCTCCAGAATTGATTGCAATGATGGCTTAGCTCCATCAAAAGACAACGTGCATAGGTCACGTAAGAGAGCCTGCCCGCGCCAGGCGGAAAAAGCGCGCCCCTGGAAATCCGCTCGGGCTCGTCCCGAACTCAGCTCTGACTCTGAAATTGAGTCTGATGAGGAGGTTTTTAGTGACGGTCATTATGCCTCTGATGTAGACCTTGAAGGGGTCCGGGTGGCTGACGAATTGGAAGGGTTTTCCCCTCCGCTTCATCCCCCCTCCAGTGTGGGTCCGGATGATAATCTCCCGGGATCTAGTTCCCTGATTGACCCGCAAGGCACCCCCCTTTTTGATCCAGACAGCCTCCACCATCCGAGGTCGGCCGAATGGTTGCCTATCCCACACGTGGCACAATATCTGGAGAGTAGAGTGAGAAAACCTCTTTCCAAAGAAACCCGGAATAAATTGAAGGCTGAATGCCCTCGCCCCTTAATCCCGAATAAAGTGTGCGACACGCCCAATGTGGATCCCAAGATGATCCAGTTTCTTTCCAAGTCGGGATTTAACCCCCGCAAGGGCCTGGACTCTGCTCTTCGGGCTTGTCAGGACAAGCTCTTGGACAGTCTGGGACCCATGACTAAAATATTTGAGTTGGCTGAAACTGCCAGAATTGAGGGTACGGCCATAGACCCAGAAGAACTCAGTGGCTGGGCACAACGTGCCATTTGTTTACTGGGGAACGTCAATTCCTCACTATCTATCGAACGTAGAAAAGCATTACTCATGAAGATTGAGCCCAAACTCTCTAACATGGCTCTGACCGAGGCTGGCAAGGAGGCCCAGGGGCTCCTGTTTGGCGATAGTTTTATTAAAGACCTGGGTAAATTTGTGGGAGCTTTTACTGCGCTGGATAAGGCTCAGAGCTCCATGCGTAAGGTATTTCACGGGCGTGTCTCTAATAGGGCCGGCAGTTTCAGGGGCCGACTGTCCGGCCGTGTCCACTTCCAGACGCGTGGAAACGCTCGAGGTCCCTATAATCATAGACCGTCGTTCCAAGACCAGAGACAGCAGTCTACCTTCTTCCCTTCCAGAGGCCAGACATTTCGCTCCAGAGGATTCAGAGGCAACCTCGGCTCAAGACGTCCACTTGGTAAGTCCTCAAAGCCTATGTCTTTCTTTCAACCCTTGTATCGGGGGCAGACTCCGACATTTTTTACCCGCTTGGAACCGGGTAACCTCCGATCCGTGGATACTAGCCACGGTCCAGGGTTTTCGTATAGATCTGGTGGTATCTCACCTGTCGCTCCCAGATCCTCATCCACTAGTACTGTCAAAATCGGCCCAATCTTGCATGGACCGAGAGCTCCGTTCCCTGTTAGACAAAGGAGCAATAGAGGAAGCTCCTCCTCACTCCTGCGGGGTGGTCAGCAATATGTTTTTGGTGGAGAAGAAAGGGGGCCAATTCCGGCCGGTAATCAACTTGCGGAATCTGAACAGGTTTGTGTGTTACCGCCATTTCAAAATGGAAGGGATTCACTTGCTCAGGGACCTTTTGCTTCCAGGAGACTGGATGGTGAAGCTGGACCTGAAAGACGCTTATCTGACGGTCCCTGTGTCCCCTCAGTCCAGAGCGCTCCTTCAATTCCGTTGGCGCGGCCTTCTGTGGCAATTCACGTGTCTTCCATTTGGCCTCTCGTCGGCCCCCTGGTGTTTCACCAAGTTGATGCGGCCGGTGGTGGCTTGGCTTCGCAGGCAGGGAATTCGTCTTGTGATTTACCTAGACGATATCCTCTTCATGGCTCAATCTCCAGGGGAACTGTCAACTCACCTGCAGGTTGCGATGTCTCTTATTACAGGTCTGGGATTCGTTATCAACGCCGAGAAGTCCTGCCTTCATCCGTCCAGATCGATGGAATTCCTGGGTTTTGTGGTGAACTCCAGCGAGCAGACCCTTTGCCTCCCTGGATCCAAAATCAGGTCCATACGCAAGGAACTACGACACGTTCTGAGGCTTCCGCGGATGTCGCTCCGTCACCTGGCACGCATTATCGGTCTTCTGTCCTCGTCCATCCAGGCGATCTTTCCGGCGTCCCTTCACTATCGGGCGTTGCAACGACTGAAGATCGCGCATCTCCAGGCGGGTGTGTCCTACGCCGACTTGGTGACTCTGGACCACGAGACGAGGGACGAACTCATATGGTGGATCGCCAACCTCGACGCGTGGAATGGCAAGGCCATCGTGGGTCCTCAGCCGGATCTGATCGTGGAGTCGGATGCCAGTCTCCTCGGCTGGGGTGCGTACTGCAATGGGGTCTCCACCGGAGGACCCTGGTCAGGCAACGAGTCCCATCTCCACATAAACGCTCTGGAGTTGTTAGCAGGTTCCTTCGCCATCCGCAGCTTCACCAGCGACAGAGTGTCGGCTTGTATCAGACTCAGGATGGACAATGTGTCGGCCGTGCGTTATGTCAACGCCATGGGGGGCACCCATTCATCAATCCTGACCCATCTAGCGAAGGATTTTTGGTCCTTTTGCCTGGACAGAGGCTTTACGGTGATCGCGGAATATATACCAGGGCTACACAATACTTTCGCGGACTGGAGTTCTCGTCATTCTTCGGACTTCAGCGATTGGAGATTAGATCCAGCCGTTTTCTCCTCCATCAGATCCCTGTGGGGACCTCTCTCTATGGATCTCTTTGCTTCACGTTGGAACGCCCAGCTTCCGCACTTCTACAGTTGGAGGCCGGATCCTCTGTCGGTGGCTGTAGACGCCCTTCTGCAGGATTGGTCGGGTCAACTGGCTTACGCTTTTCCCCCATTTGCGCTCATCCCGAGGGTGTTGTCTCAGGTCCGTCGCCAACTCGCGGACTTAGTGCTGGTAGTTCCCTTTTGGCAAGCCCAATCTTGGTTCCCACAGCTCCTGGAACTTCTAGTGGAGGACCCTCGTCTTCTTCCATCATTTCCGGAGCTTCTCCGCGGACCTCTGGACCAACTTCACCCGCTGGTGGCGGACAGCTCTCTTCATCTACTGGTGTGCAGAATCTCAGGGACCATTGGGGCGTCGCAAGCTTATCGGGAACGGCTCGTACCCTTCTGGAGAACGCGTGGGCTCCCGAAACCCGACGCGCTTATCAGTCAGCCTGGAAACGTTGGTCTGGCTGGTGCGTGGGGCGGAGTCTGGATCCCCTTTCAGCTCCTGTGACTGACATCCTGGAGTTCTTGACGTCTCTTTATGAAGAGGGTAAAGCTTATAGGTCCATTAACCTTTTCCGTTCGGCCATATCCTCTCAACACCAAGGGTTTGCGGGTTGCCCAGCTGGTCAACATCCGTTAGTGTGTCGCCTCCTGAAAGGGTCACGCTTATCTCGCCCTCCTAGACCCCGGTTCACGAGTTCTTGGGACGTTACGTTGGTGCTTCAATTTTTCTCTAGTTGGCCCCTCAATTCTTCTTTAAGTCTACGTCAACTCTCGGCGAAGCTGGTCACCCTGCTGTGTTTGGTTTCCTGCAAAAGGGTTTCGGATGTGCGGGCCTTAGACTTCGATGCTCTGTCTTTTACTCCAGACGGTGTCTTGTTTAATATATCACGCCGCACGAAGACTAATATTCGAGCGGTGTCTTACCCGGCTTTTCCTGACAATCAAGCCCTTTGCCCGGTGCTCTGTTTGAAGGAGTACTTGAGCCGCACGATTTCCTTACGTGCACCTTCTCATCCGCAATTGTTCATTTCGTTCCGCAGGCCTTTTCTCCCGGTTGCTAGCGTCACTTTATCCCGGTGGGTTAAGTGGATCCTTTCCCTAGCTGGAGTTGATACGTCAATTTTCACGGCTCATTCGGTGAGGGGAGCTTCGGCTACCTCCATGACCATTGCGGGGGCGCGTCTGGAGGATGTTCTTCGTTTGGCCGATTGGTCTAGAGCTTCTACGTTTCGGGAGTTTTATTTCAGACCACCTCCACATGCTTTTTCTGCGGTGATTTCGACGCTTTAAACTTGCAATACGAAGCCTCCGTGTCTTGTTATAAAATTGCATGATTTTCCTATTTTATGACGTAAAGTCATGATTTTATTAAAGACACGGAGGCGAGTATTGCCCACCCTGTTTGTGTTTTGCCCTCCCTATTTTGCTTGCTTATATGTTATTTATGTATGATAACTAAGGACTGTGTTATATTATTTATTGCGTTATTTATGATTGACACTTGTTTTCTCCCACATGCTTGGAATGGACTTTGGGTCCAGGGATTACCTTGTATTATCCTGTTTTTTCTTTTCCGTAGGTTGATTCCCGATGCAGACCTTGTGTGCGGTCCAGGATGTTCTTGGGGCCTGTTGGCCGTTGTTCCGGTTGAACTCAGGTTCCAGTTTCTCGGTTCATGGTTTCCGGTTGGAGTTTTCTGTTACAGGATGTTTCGGTCCAGTATTCTAGTGGTCCACATCAAAGAAAGAGGAAGAGAGGACGGAGGAGGACCTATTTATGGACTGTATAGTGGGAGGGACTGTTTGGGGTTGTCCTTCATTTTTTATGTTAACTCTTTGCTGCTGTGGTTTCAGTAAAGAAGGCGTTATGCAATACTCGCCTCCGTGTCTTTAATAAAATCATGACTTTACGTCATAAAATAGGAAAATCATGCAATTGCTTGCCTATATTATATGATGGTGACATGTATAATATTTTCAAAAACGGCTGTAGAATTGTTTCCAGGAGGGCACCAACCCTTGCGAGTTCTCTTTCTCCCTCAATGTTTACATCCATAAAAGCTGCACGGAATACAAAGATTAAATACAATGGTTTCACTAGATGTGGAAGCCACCCATGTAAAACCTGCAACTTTGTACTTAAAACTTTCCAGAACGACATTCATTCAATCACTTTTCCAATAAAAACTTATATCAATTGCAATAGCACGGGTGTAATTTATGTTATCCAATGTACTATTTGCGATTTGATGTATGTTGGCAGCACTTCACGCAAATTTAAAAACAGAATCTTGGAGCATTTGAATTACATTTCTAATACTTCTGCTTTAAATGTGTCCAATGCTAAACATTTCATCCATATACATAATCTTTACAAATCATTAGTCAGACCACACATGGAGTACTGTGTACAGTTCTGGGCTCCAGTGAACAAAGCAGACATAGCAGAGCTGGAGAAGGTCCAGAGGAGGGCAACTAAAGTAATAACTGGAATGGGGAAACTACAGTACCCTGAAATATTATCAAAATTAGGGTTATTCACTTTAGAAAAAAGAAGACTGAGAGGAGATCTAATTAATATGTATAAATATATCAGGGGTCAGTACAGAGATCTATCCCATCATCTATTTATCCGCAGGACTGTGACGAGGGGACATCCTCTGCGTCTGGAGGAAAGAAGGTTTGTACACAAACATAGAAGAGGATTCTTTACGGTAAGAGCAGTGAGACTATGGAACTCTCTGCCTGAGGAGGTGGTGATGGTGAGTACAATAAAGGAATTCAAGAGGGGCCTGGATGTATTTCTGGAGCGTAATAATATTACAGGCTATAGCTACTAGAGAGATATCGTTGATCCAGGGATTTATTCTGATTGCCTGATTGGAGTCGCAAAGGAATTTTTATTCCCCTAAAGTGAGGAAAATTGGCTTCTACCTCACAGGTTTTTTTTGCCTTCCTCTGGATCAACTTGCAGGATGACAGGCCGAACTGGATGGACAAATGTCTTTTTTTGGCCTTATGTACTATGTTACTATGTTATAGTCGCAAGGTCAATTCATTGTGTGCTTTTGCCATTGAGAAAGTCACCGCTCCTTGTAGAGGAGATGACCACAAAAAAAGTTATTTTATTAAGAGAAGCCTACTGGATTTTTAGACTTAATACTAGAATGCCTACAGGTTTGAACCAAAGGAAAGAGCTTATGTACTTCTACTAGTGACCGAATTAAATATAATTTGTGGATGGTGATCAATTACAGCTAAATTCAACGCCATTGTATATTTGTGGACTGAGCTATATTTGCTTCAATTTTGTAAATATGGTGTTTGTTTTTATTCACATTGTGCGTTTTTCCTTCTTTTGTTGTAAATATATGTTGCTCCATCTAGAGCAACTAGCTGGGGGTGTGGGTGCAGTTTGGTGACTAATGTGAACATATGTTTTGCTTTATTGCACTGACACCAGCTTTTAAGACTCACATCTGATTTTTTTAGCAGGTGGCCTGATGGAAGAGGGATGATTTTGATCTTCCCTCTCCACCCCCCATTTCCTGTGGGGGTTGGGGTTATTGGTTGGAACTTAAATTTCCCTATTCCAACATCAATTTGAGTTACGATTAAGGACATTGCGTCCGAAACACGTAAACTTCCGCATGGTGTAAGGATTTCTCTGTATATTGATTTATGTTACGTTAAATAAAGAGGAAGATCTAACTGAAAAACACTACAGTGCCCGAAACTTTTCTTTCTGATGTTTCAAAGAATACCTGTTCATGCCGAGCACGCAGATTATATGTAAATAAGGTGAGCTGGAAGTTTAACTTTTTGGATATTTGTAAGAAATCTGCCAGTTAAAACCAGGTAGTCACACATATTTTATCTTCTAATCTGTTTTTATTTTTTTATTACAGATTTTTTTATTCTTTTATCTGTCATGATTATGGGGTTGGCCATTTTGCCTGAGCTGTTCTTAACAGCATTTAGAAAGTTTTAAGAAAATTGCTTTACTGCATCCCCATGGGCCGTAGACACAAGGAACTGGAGGGAATCTTAATGACTTCTATGGAAGAGTTTTCTAGGCATGCTCTCATCTGTGCAGAGGTCATTGTACCAGGAAAGAAGATATAAGCTCTGACAATCACCTACTGTAAATGGTGGATCCTGTCTTATCTATGCACAGAGACCTTCATATACATTTATGGGGAAAAATATTTACACCCTTCCATATCATTAAAATATTAAAATGAAATCTGTCCTCAGTTTTCTACTGCACATGCCAATGAGTCCCCATATTCATGAGCTGATGGCTCTCCACACCCACCTGCCTCTGACTGACAGGTTTTTTTTTCCATCTGAATCATGAGCTCATGAATATGGGGACTCATTGACATATGCTGAAGCAATTAAAGAAAGTGACCCAGCATTTTGCTAAGGGGATCTGTCAATTGTTTATGTTGCCTTTAGTTAGGACACCATGAAACCGGTGACAGATTCCCTTTAACCCCTTCATAACTAAATGTCATGGGAGCATAAAGAACCCACAAATATTAAAAATTTACTCTCCTTTTCAGAGTTAT
This sequence comes from Bufo gargarizans, assembly GCF_014858855.1. Classification (NCBI taxonomy): domain Eukaryota; kingdom Metazoa; phylum Chordata; class Amphibia; order Anura; family Bufonidae; genus Bufo; species Bufo gargarizans. Next base: position 206,002,197 of record NC_058081.1, on the reverse strand, counting down.
CATATTAAAAATAAAAAACTATTAAAAAAACATAATTGGTCTCACATGTCTGAAAATGACCAAACTATTAAAATATCATGTTATTTATCCCATATAGTGAATGCTATAAAAAAAATCCCAACTCCAAACTATATATATATTTACCTTAAGTTGTGTGTTCCCCAAAAGGATACAAATAAAAACTACAGCCTCACCATGCAAAAAACAAGCACTTACATGCCTCCATTAAGTAAAAAATAAAACAGTTATTATGGGTGTCAGAAGGCAAAGCAATTTTTACTTTCAAAAATTGGTAATTTCTAGTCATTCTTAAGTAATAAAACATAATAAGAACCATAAAAATTTGTTATTGCCATAAATGTGTCAACCTACAGAATAAGGTAATTATATCAGTTTTACCACACAGTGAATGCCATAAAGAGGAAGAGAAAAGAGCAAAACATTATTGCCAAAATTAGCCAGGTCCTAAAAGGTTTGAAGAGTTTTTTTCCTATTGTTTGTATTTATCACCTCCCCGTATAACCTATCCACAGATATGGAAATAGCATTATCACCTTTAGTATCAATAAATGCAAACCCAGCATTATTAATATTTCACACTGCTGCTGAAGCTTCACCTCAGTATACAGTATAATATATAAATGTAACTGTAAGAGTGAACTAAGTCGCCACAACGTTTATATAAAACAGTAGGCTGTGATAATGGAAAATTACAGAGCAAAGAAAGCTGTTGGAAGATATCAGTCTGGAAAGGTTGTTGCAGTGATTTAAAAGGCTCTGGGACTCCATTACACTACAATAGTTATCTGCTAAAGCAAGCTAAACATCCCCAATAGCAATGTGAAGAACAAATATTAAACTATAGGGGATGTTGGTTACAATGATTACAACTCCAGCTAAAAATAGTTCAGTCAATTATTAGGTTTAAGGGAGCCGTTTTTTTTTTTTCCATATGGGCGAAATGGGTGTTGGATAAGATTACATCTTCAAGAAAACATGTTACCATGAAATTTAGCACAATCTGCAGTCAGCATGTTATAGGGCAGAAGGAGCTGAGCAGATTGATATGTACTGTAATTTTGTGGGGAAAGATTCAGCAAAACGTATCATTTAGTCATTTAAATCTCTTCTCTTTCTGAATTCAGTTGTAGACGGGGACATTTTATCAGTGATTGATAGCATTCTCGGTGTGTACGAAGATAGCAATCAATCACTGATGAAAATGGAACATTATCAGGATAACCTAAAATGGAGATTGGAAGCCAGGTCCTCTCATTCAACATCAGTGTCTGACCTTAGATATGCTCTTCTGGATGAATGAGCAAAAATTCCCACAGACACACTGTAAAATCTTGTAGAAAGTCTTCCTGGAAGAGCAGAAGCTGTTTTAGCTGCAAATGGGTGACCAACTCCATATTAATGCATTTGGATTTAGAACAGGATGTTGTAAAAGTTCTTGTAGGTGTGACGTGCAGGTGTCTCAGTTCTGTCCATATAGTGCAGGGCTGGCCAACCTGTGACTCTCCAGCTGTTGTAAAACTACAACTCCCACCATATGCTGCTTTAGGCTGATAGCTGTAGGCAGACTGGGCGTAGGGAGTTGAAGTTTTGGAACAACTGGAGAGCTGCAGGTTGGCCAGCCCTGATATAGTGTATACACGTAAATGCATTGACCCAGTAAGCTACTGCTAAATGATCAAAGACAGTGTCAGATATGGAATGTGATAGGTTACTGTTGTTTTGTGGTTTTACTTTATTCTAAACTGTTTTCTGCTATTGGTATGCACTATAATGCCTTATTTACACTTCAGTCTTTGGTCGGTGATTTCATCATTGATTGTGAGCAAAAACTAGGAGAGGAGGCTACACGAGGATAAGTATAAGGGTTGTATCCATCCTGTTTTTGACCCACACCAACTTTAGTGACCATAAAGTAATAACCTTCCAATTATTATTCAAAAGAGCGTTTCTTCAGGGAGGAACAAAAACACCAAACTTCAAAAAAGCTACATTTAGCCAACTAAGAGAGGCCATAGGCCTAACTAACTGGGACAAAGTCCTCAAAAATAAAAATACAGCCACAAAATGGGATATTTTTAAAAGCATCCTAAAATCTACTTGTGAGAGGTACATACCTTATGGGAATAAAAGGTTAAGGAACAAGAAAAAAACAATGTTGATAAATAGAACTGTAAAGAAAGCAATAAATGACAAAAAGAAAGCATTTAAATCACTAAAACAGTGGGGTAGCCACTGAAAAACTATAAGGAAAGAAAATTAATATGTAAAAAACAAATAAAAGCAGCCAAACTAGCTTTCTCCACTTGTCCCAGAACGAGTTTAAGGGACTTTATACTTGTCTCCATCGATTCTTGTAAAGATCTTTGGGATAAAATTCTCCAGGTGGAGCACAAATTTGTTCAGTCTTTTGTGTAAGCAGTGTGGCGGGGCGAGAACAGTTGGATCATCAGGTCTATACAAAAAGGTAGGGCCTGTAAACCAATTTGTGTCCTTGAGATGGTTAGCAGCAACAGATCTAGTTGCTTGGTCTGCAGGGTTGAGATGCGTAGGTACATATTTCCATTGTTCAGGAGGGGTAGATCTTCTGATCCTTAGCACTCTGTTGTTGACCTAGACATAGAAGCGTCTAGCTTCACTACAGATATATCCTAGTAATATCTTGCTATCGGTATAAAACTCAGAGTCTTTAATCTCCAGGTCCATTTCTGTAGCGATGAATTCGGCTAACTCCACCGCTAACACCTCGGCACATAGTTCCAGGCGTGGAATTGTGTGGTGTTAGTTTTGCTCTGCTCATGACGAACCCTACATGACATTGTCCGCTGATATCTAATGTCTTCAAGTGAGCTACAGCTGCAATTGCTTTGAAGCATCGCAGAAAACACAAAGGTTTTGTGTCTCAACCTTGGTAGTGGGTACAGAAATATATGGATGAGCTACAGTACAGACCAAAAGTTTGGACACACCTTCTCATTCAAAGAGTTTTCTTTTTTTTCATGACTATGAAAATTGTAGATTTACACTGAAGGCATCAAAACTATGAATTCACACATGTGGAATTATATACATAACAAAAAAGTGTGAAACAACTGAAAATATGTCATATTCTAGGTTCTTCAAAGTAGCCACCTTTTGCTTTGATTACTGCTTTGCACACTCTTGGCATTCTCTTGATGAGCTTCAAGAGATAGTCACTTGAAATGGTTTTCGCTTCACAGGTGTGCCCTGTCAGGTTTAATAAGTGGGATTTCTTGCCTTATAAATGGGGTTGGGACCATCAGTTGCGTTGTGGAGAAGTCAGGTGGATACACAGCTGATAGTCCTACTGAATAGACTGTTAGCTGCTTTTTTCTTGCCATAATACAGATTCTAAGTAAAGAAAAACGAGTGGCCTTCATTACTTTAAGAAATGAAGGTCAGTCAGTCCAAAAAATTGGGAAAACATTGAAAGTGTCCCCAAGTGCAGTCACAAAAACCAGCAAGCGCTGCAAAGAAACTGGCTCACATGCGGACCGCCCCAGGAAAGGAAGACCAAGAGTCACCTCTGCTGCGGAGGATAAGTTCATCTGAGTCACCAGCCTCAGAAATCGCAGATTAACAGCACCCAAAGGTATTCCGTGAGGGGCATGGCGAGTTCATAGAAGTATTTTTTTTTTGGCACAAGTTAGGGGAAATTGTTTTTTTTTTTTTCTCACAAAGTCTCCCTTTCCGCTAGCTTGCGACAAAAAGTTCAATCTTTCATGGACTCAATATGTCCCTCAGCGATTACCTTGGGGTGTCTACTTTCCGATTTAACAGGGCATTTTTATGCATTTGGATTCACAACTACTTATCACGCTTTAGGGCCCCTAAAATGCCAGGGCAGTATAAATACCCCACATGTGACCCCATTTTGGAAAGAAGACACCCCAAGGTATTCCGTGAGGGGTATGGTGAGTTCATGTAAAATGTTATTTTTTGTCACAAGTTAGTGGAATATGAGACTTTGTAAGAAAAAAAAAATAATAATAATAATTTTCCGCTAACTTGTGACAAAAAATAAAAACTTCCATGAACTCACTATGCCCATCAGCGAATATTTTAGGGTGTCTACTTTCCGAAATGGGGTCATTTGTGGGGTGTTTCTACTGTCTGGGCATTGTAGAACCTCAGGAAACATGAAAGGTGCTAAGAAAGTCAGAGCTGCTTCAAAATGCGGAAATTCACATTTTTGTACCATAGTTTGTAAACGCTATAACTTTTACCCAAACCAATAAATATACACTTATTGCATTTTTTTATCAAAGACATGTAGAACAATAAATTTAGAGAAAAATTTATATAGAAATGTAGTTTTATTTGAAAAGTTTTTCAACCGAAAGTGAAAAATTTCATTTTTTGCAAAAATTTCGTTCAATTTCGATTAATATCAAAAAAAGAAAAAATGTCAGCAGCAATGAAATACCACCAAATGAAAGCTCTATTAGTGAGAAGAAAAGGAGGTAAAATTCATTTGGGTGGTAAGTTGTATGACCGAGCAATAAACCGTGAAAGTAGTGTAGTGCAGAGTTGTAAAAAGTGGTCTGGTCATTAAGGGGGTTTAAGCTAGGGGAGCTGAGGTGGTTAAGAAGACTGATTGCAGTCTCATCTGAGGGCATGGATTTCAGACAGTCATCCACATTGAAGTCCTTCTCTACAAAGAGTCTGACATCTGCTCTGTACTTCTCTTCTACTTTCTGAGCTGCATGTCTTAATTAGAGTTGAGCGGACACCTGGATGTTCGGGTTTGATGGGTTCGGCCGAACTTCAGAAAAAAGTTCGAGTTCGGGACCCGAACTTGACCCCGAACCCCATTGAAGTCTATGGGAACCCGAACTTTTGAGCACTAAAATGGCTGTAAAAATGTCATGGAAAGGGCTAGAGGGCTGCAAATGCCAGCAAAATGTGGTTAAGGGCATGGCAAGTGCTCTGCAAACAAATGTGGATAGGGAAATAACATAAAATACGTAAAAAAAAAAAAAAAAATCTTGATCTAGGAGGACGAGGTCCATATGGAGTAGGAGGTTGAGGAGGCGGTGGATGTGGCAGTGTATGTGGAAGCGGCGGTGGAGGAGGAGGAGGTAGCTTACACTGCTTTTTGGTTTTAAATGTTTTTTTTTTTTTTTAAATGAGGGTACACCCCAAAACATTGGGAAATATAACCTGTGATAACCCCTCCAGTCGTGCTAAACTAATTGTTCAGACAATACACTGGCTGCAGAGCAGGACAGCACCTCCAAGGGGTAAAGGGCAAGCTCAGGCCATGTGCCCAATTTGGAGACCCAGAAGTTGCAGGGGCTGACCCCTGTCAGTCAGTTTGTGTAGGCGTGTGCATACTTACTGCCCGACCATTTTGCACGTCCCTGTGATGTTCACGATCCAATTTGATATCTGCTCTATCAACTTTCGATGTTCTTTTATGCACCTACCATGGTTATCACGGGTGGCAGGGAATCAGGGTTCCAGGCCAGAGAGGGAGCCTGAGAAAGAGAGACCACATCCAAAGGAGGATTCATTCTTTCAAATTTCAAATTATAGAGCGGAAATATGGGACAAAGTATTAAAGCGTAAAAGTGGGATAACTTATTAAAGTTTAAGCATTGAATGAAAGGATGTGTCGCGCATCAATTAATGAAGAATTTCTTCAATTTTATTCCCTGTCATCTATGCAGAGCAGGGATTTCTATCCGGCAAAATTTGAAAAATGTCACCTGACAATGTAATTGATGATTTTTTTTTAATTTATGTTCCTGTCACCTATGTGAAGGTGCCCCAGTGACATCCACCTTCCATTTTGATATCTTCTCTATCAACTTTCGATATTCTTTTCTCAGTCTACCATGTTAATCATGGTTATTGGCGAATCAGAGTTCCACGCCGGAGAGGGAGCGTGAAAAAAGAGACCAAATTTAAGGGAGATAAATTTATAAATAATTTTTGGGATAGAGCGGAAATATGGGAAAGGTTATTGAGGCGCAAATGTGGGACAAATTGCAGAAGTGCAAATGTGGGCCAAAAGAGTAAAGCGGAAATGTTGGACACATTATTGAAGCGCAAATGTGGGCCAAAAGAGTAAAGCGGAAATGTGGGACACATTATTGAAGCGCAAATGTGGGCCAAAAGAGTAAAGCGGAAATGTGGGACACATTATTGAAGCGCATATGTGGGCCAAAAGAGTAAAGCGGAAATGTGGGACACATTATTGAAGCGCAAATGTGGGCCAAAAGAGTAAAGCAGAAATGTGGCACACATTATTGAAGCGCAAATGTTGGCCAAATGAGTAAAGCGGAAATGTGGGGCAAATTATTGAAGCGCAAATGTTGGCCAAATGAGTAAAGCGGAAATGTGGGACAACTTGTTAAAGTTTAAGCATTGAATGAAAGGAGGTGGCGCGCATCAATTAAAGAAGAATTTCTTAAATTTTATTTCCTGTCACCTATGCAGAGCAGGGGTTTATTCATGTCTAAAATTGTAAAATGTCAACCCAAGAATGTAACAGAAAAATTACAGAAATGTATTAACCTGTCTACTTGGTAGAGCAGGGGTCTATCACAAAAAAAATAATTGTCACCCGAAAATGTAAAAGAAAAATTATAGAAATGTATTAAGCTGTCAACTAAGTAGAGGAGGGGTATATTACACCCAAAAATGTGTGAATTTCACCAGAAAATGGAACTGACAATTTTTTTTATTTTTTTTACCGGTCTAATAGGTATAGCAGTGGTACATCGCTCGCACAGTCTGGCCAGCATGTGCAAGGTGGAGTTCCACCTTGTGGGCACGTCGCATATGAGGCGGTGAGTGGGGAAGGCCGAAGTTACACTGCAGCGCTGACAGGCGAGCAGCAGCAGGGTGAGAACGCCGATAGCGCGCACAGACGGCCTGCACTTTATGCAGCAGCTCTGACATATCGGGTAATTTTTAAGGAATATCTGCACCACCAAATTCAGCGCATGCACCAGGCAAGGGGTGTGCGTCAAACCGGCTAGTCCCAGAGCTGCTACGAGATTTTGCCTATTATCGCACACCACCAGACCGGGCTTGAGGCTCACTGGCACCAACCACTCATCAGTCTGCTGTTCAAGGCCCGTCCACAGCTCCTGCACGGTGTGGGGTTTGTCCCAGAAACAGATAAGTTTTAAAACTGCCTGCTGTCGTTTACCCCTAGCTGTGCTGAAGTTGGTGGTGAAGGTGTTACGCTGACCGGATGAGGAGGCGGTAGAGGATGAGGAAGCGGAGTAGGAGGAAGCAACAGTAGGCAAACTGAAGCGCCCTGCAATCCTCGGTGGAGGAAGGACATGCGCCAAACTGCATTTACCCAGTGTGCTGTTATGGAGATATAACATCCCTGACCGTGCTTACTGGTCCACATATCCGTAGTGAGGTGCACCTTGCCACAGATGGCGTTGCACAGTGCACAACTGATTTTGTCCCCTACTTGGTTGGGCAGGGAAGGGATGGCTCGCTTGGAAAAGTAGTGGCGACTGGGCACGATGTACTGTGGGACAGCTACCGCCATAAGGCCTTAAAAACTGTCCATCTCCACCAGACGGAATGACAGCATTTCAAAGGCCAGTAATTTAGAAATGCTGCCATTCAGTGCCAGGGATCGCGGGTGGGTAGGGGGGTACTTCCTCTTCCTCTCCAGTGTTTGAGAGAAGGAGAGCTGAACGCTTCCGTGGGACATTGTGGAGATGCTTGGTGACACAGGTGGTGGTGTTGCTGGCAGATCCTCTGTTTGCAGGGTGGCAGGTGGCACTGTCACTCCAGAGGATGAAGAGGCAGAGACTGCAGCAGAAGAGGAAGCAGGAGGAGCCAGAGACCTTTCTTGGTTTTTGAGGTGTCGACTCCACTGCAGCTCGTGCTTAGCACTTAAAGGGGTATTCCCATCTTGTTCATCAGGTTTGATTCTATTATATACCCCCCACTGAGCCTTTTACTAAATATAATGTTCTTTTAAAATCCTACAGTTTTCTTATAAAATAGAAAAATCCAATTATATTGTTTATATTCGCTGCCCATGGATACAGCCACCGATCGCCGGCCGCATCCATTGTGATCCAGTGGCCTCTCTTACATTCCGGGAGCGCGCCACGCATGCGCTGATCAATCTTCCTTCGTGCAGCGGCTCCAACGCAGCACAAAGGAAGATAGTTCTGCACATGCGTGGCCACCCGAACAGTTCGTGGGAGGAAGAGACATCGTGGGACACAACTTCAGAAGGGGTGAGTATTTTGTTTATGATTGGGGGCTGATGGAGGCACTTGGGGGGCAGAATGGGGGAAGATTGAGGCACAATGGGGCAGATGGAGGGACAGTGGGGCTGATGGAGACACTTGGCTGATGGAGGCACAATGGGGGCACACGGAGGCACAATTGGGGAAGATGTAGGCACAATGGGGGCTGATGGAGGCACAATGGGGGCTGTTTGAGGCATATGGGGGCTTATGGAGGCATATGGGGGCTGTTTGAGGCATATGGGGCTGTTTGAGGCATATGGGGGGGCTGATGGATGTAGCAGAGCTGAATATGCTGCTGTTCAGCCATAGTTCTAGTGGGGAAGGGAATAGACAGATGTAGCAGAGCTGTATATTTGGCGGGTCAGCATCAATGCTGGTGGAAGAGAGAAACTAATGTAGCAGAGCTGAATACGCTGCTGATCAGGCACAGTTCTAATGGGGAAGGGAATAGACAGATATAGCAGAGCTGTATATGTTGCGGGTCAGCATCAATGCTGGTGGAAGAGAGTAACAGATGTAGCAAAGCTGAATATGCGACTGTTCTGACACAGTGTTGGTTGAAGTGATAAACAGACATATGTAGCAGAGCTGTATATGAAGCTTTTCAGACACAGTGCTAGTGGGGGAGTAGAATAAATATGCAGCAGGGCTGTATAGGAAGCCATTCAGCCAAAGTGATGTTAGGGGACTGGAGAAGACACATGTAGCTGGGCTGTATATGCATCTATAAAGATACATAGTGTAAGGTTTATACACTACTAGAGTACAGCTGTAATGGAAACAAATCTGCATCAGTGCTGGTGGGTGGCGGATGGTCAAGCTTTTGAGCTAATGTATAATATAGAATTATAGTTTTTGATGCACAGAATGGGTTTGTAAAAGATCAGGGTGAGCTTTTATGTGTAAAACTGTGCAGAAGAGCCACGTGTTACTGTACACTGAGCTCACTTCACATGGCTCTCTGATACCCCCAGCAGGGGGAGGGGCATCACAGACACGGCAGGCTGCCAGACTGATGAGTCATGCTCTTCACATGAAGGAGCATGCAGGACTCAGCTCTAAGTGTGATGTTATAAGGAGATGTGGCCGGCCTTCACTCAAACAACCTAAGCCCGCCCAGCCTTAGCAGCAGGAAACCAGGAAGTGAACAGCTTGCTGGAAGCAATTGAGGATGAAGTAGCAAGATGGGAATACCCCTTTAAATGCCTGGTCATGCAGGTTGTGCTCAGTTTGAGAACGTTTATGCCTCGCTTAGGGCTATGATTGCACAGCATGCAAACCACTCGTGTCTTGTCGTCAGCACATTGTCTAAAGAACTGCCACGCCAGGGAACTCCTTGGAGCTGGCTTTGGTGTGCTCTGTCCCTTCCTGCGGTGGGCAGTAGCAGGCGTACTGTCTAGAGGACGGCCGTTCCGCTTTTGCACCCTGCTCCCTCTTATGCTGTGCTGGTGGCTCTGTGCGACCACCGCCTCTTCCTCCGAACTACACAGGTCACTCGCATGACCTTGATTCAATGTGGGGTCAAGGACCTCATCGTCCTCCACATCATCTTCCACCCAGACTTCACCCCTGCCCTCCTTGTCAGTCTGCACACTTTTGAAATCCCCAGCAGTTGGCACCTCTGTTTCGTCATCATCTGAGACGTGCTGCGATGGTCCTCCCATGTACTCATCTTGAAAGATAAGTGGTTGGGCATCGGTGCACTCAATCTCTTCCACTTTTGGGACAGGGCTAGGTGGATGGCCCTGGGAAACCCTGCTAACAGAGTCATCAAAAAGCAGAAGAGACTGCTGCATGACTTGGGGCTCAGACTGCTTGGCTGATTTGCAAGCGGGTGAGGTGAAAGACTGATGGACGTCGGCTGCAGGTGCCAACTCTGATCTTTCAGCAGGAGACTGGGTAGGAGACAATGTGAAGGAACTGGAGCCACTGTCAGCAACCCAATCTACTATCGCCTGTACTTGTTCAGGCCTCACCATTCGTAGAGCCGCATTAGGTCCGACCAAATACCTCTGCAGGTTCTATCGCCTATTCGCACCTGAGGAAGGAGTTTCACTTGTGCGTGTAGCTGGCACAGATCGACCACGTCCTCTCCCTGCAACAGGAGCTCCACCAGCAGCACCCCGACCTGGGCCAGGTCCCTTATTTGACGCTTTCCACATATTTCTCGAATTAAGGATCTTGCCCTAAATGGGTGTTTAATTTATAGCACAATAGAACCACAGTAAGTACAGGGTGTATCTCACACGCCCTGATCCAGACTAGGCCTCAATTAAATTAGTTTGCCCAAAATGGCTGCATTTCAAATACCTGAATAGAACCACAGTATCTAAAGTGTGTATCTCACAACGACATATGCAGCAAAGGTTGTAAAATAACCTTTTTTTTCCCCAAACGGGTATTTGTTTATTAACTGAATATGACAGCAGTATATAACCCTGGAATTACAAACGTGCTGATGCTGCAAGGGCAGAAAAATTGTGTATTTTGCCCAAAAAAGGGTGTTTTATGAATAGAAGAATATAACCCCTGTATATAAAGGGTGTATCTCACATGCCCTGACCCACACTAGGCCACAATTAAAGATTTGTACCCAAAATGACTGTATTTCAAATAACTGAATATAACCACTGTATATAAAGGATGTATCTCACACGCCCTGACTCACACTAGGCCGCAATTACAGATTTGTACCCAAAATGGCTGTATTTCAAATAACTGAATATAATCCCTGTATATAAAGGGCATATCTCACACGCCCTGACCCACACTAGGCCGCAGTTAAAGATTTATGCCCAAAATGGCTGTATTTCAAATAACTCAACATAACCCCTGTATTTAAAGCTTGTATCTCACAATGACATCTGCAGCAAAGGCTGCCAAATAAACAGTTTTTGCCCAAACGGTGTTTGTTTAATAACTGAATATGACAGCAGTATATAACCCTGAAATTTCACATGTGCTGATGCTGCAAAGGCTGTAAAATGGTGTATTTTGGCAAAAAAGTGTGTTTTTAAAAACCCAGAAAATGACGGCTGAATATGACAGCAGTATATAACCCTGGAATTTCAAACGTCTTGATGCTGCAAGGCCGGAAAATTTTTGTATTATGCCCAAAAAAAGGGTGTTTTATTAATAGAAGAATATAACCCCTGTATATAAAGGGTGTTTCTCACACTCCCTGACACACACTACGCCGAAGTTAAAGATTTGTGCCCAAAATAGATGTATTTCAAATAACTGAATATAACATCTGTATATAAAGGGTGTATCTCACACACTCTGATCCAGACTAAGCCTAAATTAAATTTGTTTGCCCAAAATGGCTGTATTTCAAATGCCGGAATAGAACCCCTGTATCTAAAGGGTGTATCTCACAATGACATCTGCAGCAAAGGCTGCCAAATAAACTTTTTTTGCCCAAAGGGATGTTTGTTTAATAACTGAATATGACCGCAGTATATAACCCTGAAATTTCACATGTGCTGATGCTGCAAAGGCTGTAAAATGGTGTATTTTGGCAAAAAAGTGTGTTTTTAAAAACCCAGAAAATGAGGGCTGTAGTTCTATCTTAAATTGCACACTGACTAATCCAGATGTTGTATATTGCCAAAAAAGTGTTTTTTTTTACTAACAGAATATACAAACCGGATTCCCAAAAAGTTGGGACACTAAACAAATTGTGAATAAAAACTGAATGCAATGATGTGGAGATGGCAAATGTCAATATTTTATTTGTAATAGAAGGTAGATGACAGATCAACTGTTTAATCCGAGTAAATGTATAATTTTAAAGGAAAAATAAGTTGATTCAAATTTTCACGGTGTCAACCAATCCCAAAAAAGTTGGAACAAGTAGCAATAAGAGGCTGGAAAAAGTAAATTTGAGCATAACGAAGAGCTGGAAGACCAATTAACACTAATTAGGTCAATTGGCAACATGATTGGGTATAAAAAGAGCTTCTCAGAGTGGCAGTGTCTCTCAGAAGCCAAGATAGGTAGAGGATCACCAATTCCCACAATGTTGCGCAGAAAGATAGTGGAGCAATATCAGAAAGGTGTTACCCAGCGAAAAATTGCAAAGACTTTGCATCTATCATCATCAACTGTGCATAACATCATCCGAAGAGTCAGAGAATCTGGAACAATCTCTGTGCGTAAGGGTCAAGGCCGTAAAACCATACTGGATGCCCATGATCTCCGGGCCCTTAAACGACACTGCACCACAAACAGGAATGCTACTGTAAAGGAAATCACAGAATGGGCTCAGGAATACTTCCAGAAACCATTGTCAGTGAACACAATCCACCGTGCCATCCGCCGTTGCCAGCTGAAACTCTATAGTGCAAAGAAGAAGCCATTTCTAAGCAAGATCCACAAGCTCAGGCGTTTTCACTGTGCCAGGGATCATTTAAAATGGAGTATGGCAAAATGGAAGACTGTTCTGTGGTCAGACGAGTCACGATTCAAAGTTCTTTTTGGAAATCTGGGACGCCATGTCATCCGGACCAAAGAGGACAAGGACAACCCAAGTTGTTATCAACGCTCAGTTCAGAAGCCTGCATCTCTGATGGTATGGGGTTGCATGAGTGTGTGTGGCATGGGCAGCTTGCATGTCTGGAAAGGCACCATCAATGCAGAAAAATGTATTCAGGTTCTAGAACAACATATGCTCCCATCCAGACGTCATCTCTTTCAGGGAAGACCCTGCATTTTTCAACAAGATAATGCCAGACCACATTCTGCATCAATCACAACATCATGGCTGCGTAGGAGAAATGGTACTGAAATGGCCAGTCTGCAGTCCAGATCTTTCACCTATAGAGAACATTTGGCGCATCATAAAGAGGAAGGTGCAACAAAGAAGGCCCAAGACGATTGAACAGTTAGAGGCCTGTATTAGACAAGAATGGGAGAGCATTCCTATCTATAAACTTGAGAAACTGGTCTCCTCGGTCCCCAGACAACTGTTGAGTGTTGTAAGAAGAAGGAGAGATGCCACACAGTGGTGAAAATGGCCTTGTCCCAACTTTTTGGGGATTTGTTGACACCATGAAATTCTGATTCAACATATTTTTCCCTTAAAATGGTACATTTTCTCAGTTTAAACTTTTGTTCCGTGATTTATGTTCTATTCTGAATAAAATATTAGAAGCTGGCACCTCCACATCATTGCATTCAGTTTTTATTCACGATTTGTATAGTGTCCCAACTTTTTTGGAATCCGGTTTGTAAAAGCTGTATATATTAAACTTGAATTTCACACTTGCAGATCTGTAAAATAGTGGATTTTGGAAAAAAAAAGGTGTGTTTTTAAAAACCCAGAAAATTATGGCTGTATTTCTAGCTTAAATTGCACACTGACTAATTCAGATGTTGCAAATTGCCCAAAAAGTTAGTTTTTTTACTAACAGAATATGATAGCTGTATATAACGGTTGAATTTCACGCGTCCAGATGCAGCTAGGGATGTAAAATAGTTTATTTAGGCAAAAAAGTGTGTTTTGAAAAACCCAGAAAATTATAGCAGTAATTTCTAGCTTAAATTGCACACTGACTAATCCTGCAAATGCACCAGATGTTGTATATTGCCAAAAAAGGGTGATTTTTTTACAACCAGATTATTAGTGCAGCTTTCCAAGATTGGATTTCAATGTCACAAAAGCTCAGATGCAGTGCTGCTACACTGAGCTTGCATAAAATGGCTGCTGCCACCGCCGCCGCCGCCACCCACCTAACTAACAGACGGATAAAAGTTGTTGTTTTTTCTGTCACTCGGCTCAGGGCAGGGTAAAAAGATTGTGCCCTGCACCCACACAACTAAATGTATGTCGATCGCTGAGTTAGATTCATGTTCTGAACCAAAGATTCTCTCCTATTCTCTCCCTGAAATCACCAGCCGCATCCTCTCTCTACACTAGTAACAGCAGAGTGACGTGCAGCGCTACGTGACTCAAGCTTATATAGAGCCTGGGTCACATGCTACACTGGCCAATCACAGCCATGCCATTAATAGGCATGGCTGTGATGGCTTCTAATGGCACAGGGTTAAACGCTTGTTGATTGGCTGCTCTGCAGCCTTTCAAAAAGCACAGAGAGATCGCCGAACACCGAACCCGAACCAAAACTTTTACTGAAATGTTCGGGTTCGGGTCCGAGGTCCAAAAATGCTAGCATTCGATACGAACCCGAACTTTACAGTTCGGGTTTGCTCAACCCTAGCCTTAATCCATAGATGGCAACTGCAGGTGAAGGACTATTGCCGAAGATGTGAACTTTCATACGATACTCTGTAACATCTTTAGAAGGATCGTTGTCCTTGAACCATAGGAATCTCAAGAAATTTCTATGTTCCTTTTTAACTAGGAAGCAATGGAACACCTGTTGGATATCAGCTGTGAATGCAACGGAGTCTCTGTGAAAACAGAGGAGCACTCCTATGAGCTTGTTGTTTAGATCGTTCAATAATACACCTTCATACTTGGCACTTGAGTCAAACACTACTCTGATCTGGTTTCTTCGGGTTATACACCCCAAACATGGGCAGGTACCAACGCTCTTCCAAGTCTCGAAGTATGGGTGCTAGCGCTGCATAACCGTTCTGGAATATCTTTTCCATGAAGGTAAAGAAGTGATTTCTCATCTCAGTTAAAAGATTTTGATTGGCTCACCCTCCAATTATAGTGGAATGGGTGCTCCCTCTAAAAGATATCCCCAATCTTCTAAGATATATAAGTAACTGACTGTTTTAAGAGGTGTGCCCCTCTTAAAACAGTCAGTTACTTATTTCTCATCTCAGGTTTACTTTGCAGGGTGTGCCTGAGAGAGACAAAACGTTTGAAAACTTGTTCTCTATTGTTGGGTAAGCGTTGTCTTTGAGGCTTAAAGGGTAGAGGTGCAACCCAGCTTCTCGTTGCATCCTGCACCATTCCTTGCTCCATTATATCTAGGAACAGTCTATCTTCGAATGACATTGCCATACTATTGTCCTCTTTTGTCTTGCGGGAGACTGTGGATCCCAGATGGTCTTGATTGCCATCCCAGATGAAGTCATCGTAGGTAGGACCTGCAAGGGCACCTGAAGATGAAGTGCTTTGAGGCAGTTCCTTAATGAAGAAGTGATTTTTGCATGGTTGGAGAAGAGATGGGCGTCCATTCTCAAGTGTACTGGTAAACATGCTGTTAACAGTTGTTGGTTTGTGTACACCTCCCAAACAGACTTCTCCTAGAATGACCCATCCTAGGTCAAGTCTCTGGGCATATGGAGCTTTGTGAGGTCCATTGATCTGCTGTCTAACCTTGTGGACCTGTAGGATATCTATCCCGAGGAGTAAGACTATCTGAGCTTCAGGATCAAGGTTAGGGATCAGGTGTCTTATACTTAACTCTCTAAGCTTTGAATAGCCTTTGTTCGCTATTTTTGGAAAGTCCTCGATTCTCTTAAATAAGGCGCGTTCTATGACCTCTGCTGCGCCATAAACCTCATCAAGTCTATCCCAGCCCCTTTTTAGACCAATGTCTGGATAATTTACATTGATGTCTCTAATCCTTCTAGCGAGGTTCGGCGGACTCACTTCCCGGCCATTTTACCAGGAGACCCAGTTCCTCACTACATGACAGACCTATGTCTCTGGTGGCATTTTGGAAGGAAGCTCGCCAAGCTCTATAGTTCTCAACATGGTCACTGAACTTTACAAGTCCCTTGGTGATCAGCTCACATCAAACAAAGAACCTGGCAAAGTCCATTGTGGCTTGATTGGCGCTGGAATCGACTGGTGTTGTGTTGTCAGAGTGAATGTGTGGTGCACGGCCATACCTGTTGGAAGTCTCTGGTTTACTCCGGTCTGTGTAATACCGTTCTGAAGCAAAGGGCATCTCTCTTAGCAAGGGCGGATTTCTGATTCTCTGTTCTGGAGAGAAGTTGTTGTAGCCGGTTTCACTTTGATGTGTCTTCTCTAGTTTGCTGCAAGGAGACTGATAGTCGACTTTCGGATGATTCAAATAAGCATGTTGGCTTGGTTTGTCAACAAACTGCTTTAGCTGTGGATCTGGGTCGTCGTCTGACTTGGAATGTTGATAGACGTATTGTAAGGTACCTTGTTCTGGATCTTGGAGTTCAAGTTCTGGATGGATGATGCCGCGATGACTCTTGGTTTCTAGATGTTCTGTGGCTTCTAGAAATTCAGCTTCTGCTATGGCAGCTGATGTCTCTTTATCAGCGGCGAATTTTACTAGAGTTGCTTCAAGTTCCACTTTTACCATACTCAGGGAAGCTTCTCTTAGCTTTATCTTTATTTCTTGTTCTGTGAAGCTGGATTTTGCTTTTGCAGCTTCTGCTTTTGCGCGGGCAATGGCAGCAACTTCTCTGATCAATGTCCTGTTAGAGCCACTTATCTGCGACCTTGTCTTGACTGAAGATGCTCGACTATTAGACATGTTGTGACTGTTAGGAAACTGCTGCAATATCCGTAAGTAGGCTCTGCGTGGATAATGGCGGGCTCCGTATAGTCTGATATTTGGTGCAACTGTTAGGAGACTGCTGCGATATCAGTATGCAGGCTCTGCGCGGATAATGGCGGGCTCTGTCTAGTCTAATATTCTGAGCTTGTTCTCAGCAGTCGTTTCACTGCTGTCTTCAGCAGTTGTTTCACTGAGCTTGTTCTTAGCAGTCTTTCACTGCTGTCTTCAGTCGTTTCACTTTACTGTCCTCATACACGTTAGCACGGTGTGTAATCTGACATGTAGCTAAACCTTCTGTCTTGATAAGAAGAGAAAAACTGTACTGCTTTAACCTTCTCTTTATTGATAGTAGATTGACAAGAAAGGTGAAACTACAGAATAAACATAGATATCCATGGTACATGGTCTAAGACACAGAATAATCTGCTATACATGCGGTACATGAGATAATACATTAATAATGAGCTATCAATACAAGAAACATATAATGAACTGCAGTAAATGTCACAAGATAGTGTCCTTACCGACTATGCTTGAAAACAGGCTGAATAACAGATAATGGGGCAGGAAAACCAGTGAGAGAGTGTGGCTCCTGAGACATAAGATGGTGCTGCTTGCAATACAAGCACAAGACTAGAACCAGGAACTACCCACAATGCCCTTGGACTCCCATAATGCATAGGAAAACAGGCTGGATGAAATACATGAACTCATCAGTAGATGGTGCTGTTACCATACAATATAATGTAGATGAAATGCAACAGGTAAATTGCAATGTAAAAAACTGTTAAACACACAGAAAACAACTGGATTTGCATCTGAGGACAGAACAAATTATATAAATGGTAAAAAGTATAAATCTGAAGGTGTCTGCCTTCTACAGAGTAATGAGGGGGGAACTGCAGAGAGCAATGAGGAGAAAAGCTACTGAATATTTTTTTCTCCACTGTATTTACTGAAGAAAATAAACCGTCAAATGAAATGCAGAATGTAAAAGTTGATTCCCCATTAAAAGTGCCCTGTCTGACCCAGGAAAAAGTACAGCGGCGCCTTAAAAAGATTAAAATAGACAAATCGCCAGGACCGGATGGCATAAACCCCCCTTATTCTAAGAGAAGTAAGTAATGTCATAGCCAGACCCTAATTTCTGATATTTAAGGACTCTATACTGACAGGGAGTGTTGCACAGGATTGGCGCATAGCAAATGTAGTGCCAATATTCAAAAAGGGTCCAAAAAAAGAGCCCGGAAACTATAGGCTGGTAAGTTTAACATCTGTCATGGCAAACAGTTTGAAGGTTTTCTAAGAGATGCTATCTTAGAGTACCTCAAGGAAAATGAGCAAATAACGCCATATCAGCATGGCTTCATGGGGGATCGGTCATGTCAAACGAATTAAATCAGTTTCTATGAGGAGGTAAGTTCTAGACTTGACAGCGGCGAATCAATGGATGTTGTATATCTGGACTTCTCCAAAGCATTGTACACTGTACCACATAAAAGATTAGTAGGTAAAATTAGAATGCTTGGACTGGGAGAAAATGTCTGTATGTGAGTAAGTAACTGGCTGAGTGATAGAAAACAGAGGGTGGTTATTAATGGTAACTGTCACTAGTGGGGTACCTCAGGGGTCAGTATTGGGCCCTATTCTCTTCAATATATTTATTAATGATCTTGTAGAAGGCTTGCACAGTAAAATATCAATTTTTGCAGATGACAATTAACTATGTAAAGTAATTGACGTGGAAGAGGACAGTATACTGCTAGAGATGGATCTGGATAGATTGGAGGCTTGGGCAGAGAAGTGACAGGTGAGGTTTAACACTGACAAATGTAAGGTGCACATGGGAAGGAATAATGCAAGTCACCCGTACATACTAAATGGTAATACACTGGGTAACACTGACATGGAGTACTGTGTAGAGTTCTGGGCTCCTGTGAACAAGGCAGACATAGCAAAGCTGGAGAGGGTACAGAGGAGGGCAACTAAAGTAATAACTGGAATGGGGCAACTACAGTACCCTGAAAGACTATGAACATCATCTATTTATCCCCAGGACTGTGGTGAGGGGACATCCTCTGCGTCTAGAGGAAAGAAGGTTTGTACACAAACATCCTTCATGGTAAGAGCAGTGAGACTATGGAACTTTCTGACTGAGGAGGTGGTGATGGTGAGTACAATAGAGGAATTCAAGAGGGGCTTGAATGTATTTCTGGAGTGTAATAATATTACAGGCTATAGCTACTAGAGAGGGGTCGTTGATCCAGGGAGTTATTCTGATTGCCTGATTGGAGTGGGGAAAATTGGCTTCTACCTCACAGGGATTTTTTGCCTTCCTCTGGATCAACTTGCAGAATAACAGGCCGAACTGGATGGACAAATGTCTTTTTTCGGCCTTATATACTATGTTACTATGTTATAAATCACTAATGCAAATCAGTAACTGAACACAGACTGTGTGAATAAGGCATTAGGCTGAATTATAGGGTTAATTTCCACTCCCTGGAGATAGTCTCCAGGAAGGAGTGGGCCCTAACCCATGGGCTTGGCTCTTTTCAGTTTGAGTGAGTTAGTCTGAGTCAACTAGTTGACGTGTAAGCAGCCTCTAGCTTATACAGTCCTGCAGCAGCTACAATCAGTGTATGGGGACTCTGGGAGTTAGGCAGGAGGCATCCCTAAAAAGGTTTAGCAGCCATAATAAGAGGGTGTGTATGGGAATATGTGAGGGTAGCGTACAAAACTGTAGACTTCATAGCACTTGGCTAGGCTTATGATCCCTAGTCACACAAGTTTGCAGCACTTGTTCAGTTATACACTGAGGAGCAAAATGGTAATAATGTTTTGAACTTTTGACTTTCAGGTTCAATATTTCACTATCCACTAGAGCTTTGAACACGAGACTACCAGAGAACAGGTTGTAATTTGTACTATACAAGAAGAAAAAGATTGTTCCACCACTGGAAGCAAAGCAGTAACAATGCAGTTACATGACAATAATCTGCAAAACTAATCATATGCTAAATAGTTGCAAGTCCAATTTATGTATAAGATAGCCAAAATGATTGTCTATAAAAGGATGGTAGTCTCATGTTGTAAGCTGTTTGTTTCTGTGCCACTAGAAGAAACTCAGATGGATTATTGGGCTTGTCACAAACCCCTTAGCTGAATTGGGAAGTATAGAACAAGTTATTCAAGTGCTTCTCTTCAGGGTGCCTATTAATTCAGCCTCCGCAAACCATTTTAACTGTTCAAGAACTGTGCCTAGATTTTTATGTGGGTGACTGAAACTTGCTCTTCAGTAAAAGTTAACATGCATCACCTCATCTGGTCTCCTGTGCTTAAACTGCACTCTGACACCAAGGGCTCCCCACCTTCCACCGGGCAGGAAGCCACAATATGGGTGTGCCCAGGGAGAGAACTAGACCTATTATGCTGTGGCCTGCTCATCACTGTAACCTCCCTGGGAGCAACGGGCCTACTGCCACCTACATCGCCACTGCCACTATGCTGCGCTGCTAGTGGCAATAAGGCCCAAGGTTTGCTGTTTTACCATTTTACCAGTTTGAATTTTTAAAAAGGGCACATAGACTTATGAATTTTTCTTTGTCACCAGTCTGCAAGTTATAGTTTGGTTCATGTGTGGAGTTATCTGTGTCCCTATGTAACCGTGTTATGGAAGTCTTTGCCTCATTGTCCCTTGCTTTATAATTGGCCAGTCATCCTATATTCTACCATTGTTCATTATGAATTTTTATTTTGCCTATTTGAAGAACTCTTTGTTAATGTGCATAATGTTGATTATTACAGAATACCGACAGGCAAATGAGATATAGCTTGGATAACAATGCAAATCAGAGTACCAGGACCTTTGTTGATCAGGCAAGGAATGAGAGAGTCAAACAGCTTTTTATAGGGGAGATGGTGAACTAGTTAGTCAGCAGCTGGACAAGACAAAGAGCAAGGAGAGAAAGAGTGAAACCCTTGCATCCACTTTCACCTGAGGTGAGAAACACTGAACTAAGCTCCTATTCACACATAAACACCAGACAGACAGACAAACATAAGGAGTAGAGTGGTGGACACAGCTCACCAGCATAATAATGATGATTAAAATTGCACTATTAGATAATTTTGCAAGCCTATCTCATTCATTACAGGTTGTCAGTGACATGTAAACACCGAGGACAGCTTATTTTAAAAAGGCGGAAGATGCAGTGACCCAGTGGGCAACTGATAAATGATCAAAGATAGTGTTAGATATATAATGTGATATGTACCTATGACCAATTCTACATAAATCTTATACTGCCCCTAATTGTTTAACGGGGAAAACACTTTGGCACCACTGGGCTTCTTGGAAAAACAAAAATCTCTATGGGTGTTGGACTAACAATAGTCTTTTTAGCATCCTCTTTGCTTCAGATCTTCTTAAATGCTCAGTCTCTGGTGCTGTTTCCTGATGTCGACTCTAGAATCTTCCTTTCATCGATGTCATCTTTTCAATAAAGGTAGTAGAATCAGGTAGTAGAACTCCAATTAAAGGGTTCTGCTAAGACTCACAAGTATCAAAATCAATTCTCTGTTTCTTGGTTCTCTGTACACCAAACTGCATGGTGTTTCATACCAGGATAAACATGTGAACTTTCCTGGTTTTAAGCTGCTCCAGTCTTCATGACTCTGTCTAGCACAGTCTCTTACACCTCCTTCCTCCACATTGATGTATGAGGGGATTGCAGATGTAATCATCACTCTCCTAAGTTCAGATTTCAGAGCCTCTTTCCAGTGGTTGTAAGACAGTTTATAACCTTGTCTGTGGGAGGAGCTTTGACAATGGGACCTCCTTCCCTCATTGCTATGCAGCTTGTTGTAAGGTCATAAGCCAGGGTGGTTGGTTGGTGTACTGCAGGTGGTCTTGAGATGATTACATTTGCGGTTCAGCTCCAGACAACATTAGTGCTTTGTGGCTTTATTTCATTTTAAACTGTTCTTTTGTTTACACTCAATGGTTAATGTCCATCCCCTGGATATATTCTCCAATAGGGGCAGTCCTTAATACCTGAGTATACCTCTTCCCTGTGGAATTAGTTAGTTAGTTAGTTAGTTAGTTAGTTAGTTAGAAGGAGTTAGTTCAAGTGTGACCAGCTTTCAGCTATTGACAGTCTTGTGACATACACAGTCAGAATTTGGGAGGACTCCAGAGAACAACTCATAAAACTGAGAGTAGAATTTTTTTTTTGAAAAGGCTGAGTAGCCAAAAAGGAGGGTATGTGGAAGCAGTCTGGGAAGATAATGACTATTTATGGCTACTTAAGCACTTTGCTGGGCAAAAAGGTTTCCAGCTCCCAGTCACACCAGTGTAACAGATTGAGCTTCAGTTTTAGGGTCTACACCCCTCACTGGGAATTTTAGACATATTTTTTGTAAGAAGTTGCACGCCTAGGCTGGATTAGAATGTAGAAAAGTGTTATACAAGTGAGTGCATCTTACAAACAGGACCTGGAGATGACCCCAGAACCTTTTAGAACTGGTTAAGAATATTGCCTAAATTATTATGTGGTTGATTGATTAAACATACTCTGAGACCAAGGACACCCCACCTTCCACTAGGCAGGAGGCCACAACATTGGTCTGCCCTGAGGGAGAACTGCAACTATAATCCTGCATCCTCCTCTTCACTCTAACCACCCTAGGAGTAAGAGAGAGGGACATAGCCACCTTGAGAATTGGGACTACTACCACCTTTGTCACCACTGATACTCCCATGCTCCTACCTGTTGCACAACTCTCTAGGCGTGTTGCATAAACAGCATACAGTAAGCTCCTGAGCTCCCTCTCTATGGTGGTTTTAGGCAGCCAGAATATATACAGATGATTTGGGTCTCTGTATCAGAAAACTGAAGCTCCAGTTATGGTATTCTAAAAAAAGGCTGTGCACTACATTTATTAGGCGGCCCTAAGCTAACAAGGGGAGGGAAAGGGGTGTGGCTTTGCTGATGAGGAGCTGTGACTCAATATGTGCCAAAAACTGAAATCACTATTTTTGACAAACAAATGGATCCCACAGGAGGTTGCCACGCGTCTCCAGGGGAACCTGTGAGTTTCCCCTGAAGACGCCGAATCGCTCGGCGAAACATGTAGGGAAGCAGGCTTCAGTTTTTAGGCAGGAAGGCTGTGTAGGGATTTTGAATTGACATATGCTGGCATTAAGTGTGCGATTTAAACCCTTTTAGGGTCACATTAGTGTAAGAAGTGAAGTACATCTTAGCCACAAAGATTGATATCCCGTTCATGACCGCTTCCTGATAGTTTTAATTGTTTTATCCCTAGACTTATATGTTCTTTTTAGTATAAACAATAAAGATTAGTTTTAACGTACTGCCGGTGAGGTTGCAAAAACACGCTAAGGTCCTAGAGACCACCTGAAAAACTGAAATCAAACACATGATTCTGGCACAAAGAAATGAACTAATATATAATAAACAGTATAAAGGTGCAAAAAAAAATGTATCATTCAGCATCATTCACTGTGATAAACATGGTGCATTTCTAGAGCTTCTAATCCAAGTATGCTTTTATAGTACTCACAAAACTAGAATAACAGAATAAAGTGGTCTTAAAAGGCAGAAAATGCTCAATGCCCCATATTCTGTTGTGCATTTCTAACCGGGAGAGCAAATCCTGCACATGTGATCCATTACTAATAGCAATTCCCAGCAAAAATGCATACAATGGAGGGTGCCCGCAGCGGACCACATGTGCCACAAAGACATACACAGGATAGCCAAATGTGCGGATGTGATTGGCTATATAAAATATAAATTTACAGAAAATGGTGCACTACAATGGTAAATGCAATTGACAATATATGGCATATGGCTAAACACTCACACTGATATTAAAATAAGAACTTTTGCCAATATATTCTTATATCAAGAACATACCGGAGCCCGTGCACCCCGTCAAGGTATCTGAAAGTGTCACGGGACCTAAAGCTAACCTACCTATGCAGTATGGGCAATTACAGATAGGAGCAAAAAGTCCGACACACAACGAACAGCTCCCAGTTACCTCCAGCGTGATATCACACATACAATGGGAGGAGGCTGTGAATCCCACCTATCACGACTCATGTGACGCAGACCGCACAGGTGCATCTGAATGTTGCCCATCAATCAAAATCAAGGCACATTCAAACCTGGAGTTGCCACATCTCCAGGTGTGCATATACAAACAGAATAACAGAATAAAGTGGTCATAAAGGGCAGAAAATGCTCAAAACCCCATATGCTGTTGTGCATTTCTAAACGGGGGAGCAATCCTGTTCTTGATATAAGAATATATTGGCAAAAGTCTCATTTTAATATCAGTGTTAGGGTTTAGCCATATATTGCATAATTGCATTTACCATTGTAGTGCACCATTTTCTGTAAATTACTAGTAAAATTATCCCAAAGTGGAGATTCTTGTTAAAGACCAGAAATCATTTAGTGTGATACATTTGCAATAATATGGACTGTGAAAGTGGCCTTAAGCTAGAATGAAAAAATCATAACTCTGTAAACAGTAGTTTTCGATTGTCTCGGACAACATCCATTTTATATATGGATGTGTATAATGTATGTTTTATGTGAATACGTGTGTCCTCCGCATGTTCACCTATGTAACAGCTCAGCTGCCAAATATAGTGCTCGTGTTCGTTTCTAACAGTTGACAGGATATGAAAAGCAAGAAACGACCTTTCAAGAGTCTGTCAAACTTATCAACAAATCAGTTGAGCTCTGAATGATCTTGATATTGGAGAGACATTTCCTTCAGCAGCTTCTGACTCCACAATATAGATTCTACAAAACATTTCAGTTCTTTGCCATTTATCTTTAATCCTTTTGCTGCCAGAGAAGCCATAGGCAAGGAATTTAAAGGCTTTGTAAAAATTAACTGTTTTTGAAAAGTTTGCTTTAATAAAGCACACTTGTAACAAAATAGAAGAAATTGTACTAAGGGTAAAATATGAATACGGTATGGACTTTAGACCCTCAAGTGCATATTTGTCCACCTCACACATAACAAGTATACAACAAGCCTCCAGTCTTTTTGGAATTGTAGATGTGTATTAAGGCACAAATCAAACATATGCCAAGGGATACTGTAAGAAGGAATCAGTAAATAACCTTATAACAGGGTCAAATAGGATAGAAGGATAAAATGAAGAGGGGATATTATGCTCACCCTACCAGCTCCCTATTACACCTCAACCAGGTATTAGAGCAAAAACTTTGAAAAGGTTGGTTAGTAAATATAGCCTTGAAAATAAATTGCAAATATAGGATGGAGGCTCGCAATTCACTTGTCACTGAAATGGTGGAAATAAAAATATAACTTTTAATAATTCTTCAATAAAAAAAATCACAGGAAAAAGATAAAAAAACAAAGATAAAAACATTCTGCATGATATGATAAATAAATATGTGGATTTCCATTGCTACGTTTATGAAAATTCACAGAAAACAAATAATGAATGCACTAACACAATAGATGCAAGCATTATATGTAGACTAAGTCCTTATTCTGATATAATAAAATCTGAGATTCTTAGCCAATATATTTTGATCAAAACACATCTGTGCCCACCTACCCCCGCCAAGGTGATCTCAGTCAGGCAGGTCCTACGCTAAACCTGCCTGTGCCGTTGGGCATCTTTGTTCAGGAGAGCCGACCCTGCACATATAGTGTGCTGATGCACACAGAGGTAACTAGGAGCAGCACACTATATGTGCAGGGTCTGCTCTCCTGAATGTAGATGCCCAACGGTACAGAGGGGTGGTAACCAGTTGGGGATGTGTACCTGCACAGACTCACTCTATTCAATCAGTGCTGCCATTTTCAGACTGTGCAGGGACACCCCTCCAACTTCTTACCACCCCTCTGTACCCTTACTGCAGACTACTAGCAATTCATTCATAACTTCTAGTAGAAATTATAAAGGAATGGCACAACATAGAGCCTTAAGAATAGCTGCTCCAGAATTGGTATTTAGGGATGAGCAACCCGAGTTTGGGTCATATTGGAATTTGCCATATTTTGTGAATATTTTGTAAAATATTCTGTGAATATTTGCAAATTCGAATATTCGTTATATTCTACGATTTTTTACTAGAAAAATCGACAAGGTAATGATCGCGTAATATGCAAATTTTCTTAATATTCTAAGACAAGAATATATAGCAATATAGCGAATATTCAAAAAAAAAAAACGAATATAGAGCAATTTAGCTAATATAGTGCTATAATCTTTTTTTTCAGTGTGCTGATGCACACAGAGGTAACTAGAAGCAGCATACTATATGTGCAGGGTCTGTTCTCCTGAATGTAGATGCCCAACGGTACAGAGGGGTGGTAACCAGTTGGGGATGTGTACCTGCACAGACTCACTCTATCCAATCAGTACTGCCATTTTCAGACTGTGCAGGGACACCCCCCCCCCCCCCCAAACTTGTTACCTCCCCTCTATACCCTTACCTCAGACTGCTAACAATTCATTCATAACTTCTAGTAGAAATTATAAAGGAATGGCACAACATAGAGCCATAAGAATAGCTGCTCCAGAATTGGTATTTAGGGATGAGCAACTCGAGTTTGGGAAATGTTTTTTTACGGTATAAATCAATTTCTGAAGTTATTATGTGAAGTCTTGTGAGACTTCGCAAAGTAATAACTTCAGCTCATCAGAGCCAATACATTCTAATATTGTACGGAACACTCGCTCCGTACAGTATTGAAGTGAAGTTTTATGCGAATCGACTTCGGATGTTTCATCCGAAGTCGATTTGCTCATCCCTATTGTTATTACATGGGGAATGCATGAAACTATTAAAACAGGCATGTCAGGAGAGGTGAAAGGTCCTCCTCTTTAACTTCCTCTTTGTTTGGACTTGCTGCAACCAGAAAGAGTTCCCTGTGGTGAGTCAGAGTTCCACACATTATATTAACCCCTTAGTGACCACCCATACGCCTTTTTACGGCGGTCACTAAGGGGCCTTAGTCTGGGCCGCCGCGTTTTTACGGCGGACCAGTCTAAGCACTGCCCAGCTCCCCTGTGCACTCCCACTGTCTCCCATCAGCACCCCGAAAATGCGATCGCGGGGTGCTGATGTGTTGGGAAGCTTACCTTGCTTCCGATCAGGGCCCCGAGCCTGTCTTCAGTTATCTCCAGCAGGCTGTGCCTCTCTGGCGCAGCCTGCTGGTCAATGTTTGAATAGCATTGCTATTGAAATGTAATGCATTATAGAGATAATGCATTACATTTTAAAAGCAATCAAAATACTGTATATTATAGTCCCCTTGTGGGACTATTAAGTAGTAAAAAAAAAGAAAAAAATACACATTTATTAAATAAACAAATGCCATAAAATAAAAAAATATGCTTTTTTTTTCATTGAAAATACGCTTTTCGATGTAAAAATTGCAAAAAGAAAATATCCCCCATATGTTTGGTATTGCCGCGTCCATAATGACCTGGACTGCATAAATTATCCCCTATGGTGAACGCCGTAAAAAAAAAAAAAAAGAATTTCTAATTTATTCTTAGTTTCCACCGGAAAAAAAAACGCCGTAAGTGGCAGCTATTTTTCCCCTTCTCCCTCCCAGAAAGAGTTAATAAAAGTTAATCAGAAAGTTGTGTATACCCCAAAATGGCGCCATTAAAAACTACAATTTGTCCTGTAAAAAACAAGCCCTCATAAAGCTATATAGATGAAAAAATTTAACGTTATAGCTCTTGGAACGAGACCATGAAAAAAGGAAGAAAAAGGCTTGGTCATAAAGGCCCAAACAGGCTTGGTCACTAAGGGGTTAATCAATGTAATGCTTTTCTGTGGGCATATTTATCTAGGTCTACTATTATCATGAGGATTGCCTTTCAGATAAAATCTAACCCTCACAGCAGCAGTAAACTGGCAATGAATTACCTGGCTATATATTGTAAGAGGTCTTATCATTTAAGTAGAGAAGGAGAATACTTTGTATTTAATTCAATGGTTTAGTACTGCTGAAATGAAAAAGAAAAACAGTCAAACATTCTAAAAAATGTGTTTTGCATTAATATTGAGCTTACAAATACATCCATTACTGTCGAAGTGTCCCCTTGAGGGTGTGATGATTCTCTGCATCCAGAATTAATCAGCTGAGCTTCAAACTGTAGATGTATACACAGCCTTGATAACTATGGGTTAATAGGCTAAACATGAGTGAACTTGGTAATAGTAGAGGAAAATCAATGAGAAACAACTTATTATATCACTCGTAAAACTGTGGTACCACATCACACATGATAAAACCAGTTAAAGTATGTCTGCTGGATTGCTGGTCAAACATTTACTTGGTGCAGATGGTGAAATATTCTTTCACTCTTTCTTCATACTTTATTAAAACATATTTATACAAGGCCTAAAAACTGAAGCATTCTTAAGGGGTTAATGACCAACGAAGAGTTTGCTGCTGTTCGGCTGTGCCTGTGGCTGAAGATAATTGCCATGATCTAATGACGAAGGAATCCATCTTTCCACAGTTTCTCAGTTGTGCTCCTCTAGTCTAAGGAGGACATTAAGTATTAGCATACAAGCTGAGTGATAAGTAAGAAAAAATCCATATGATGGTGTTTCAGAGAGTCTGCTAGAGAGGCAAAATGGGATAAGTCCTATAGCGCATCACCTCATTAATCATGGGAGACAGAGGAGTCAACTGTGTTATCCATCTAATAAATGAAACAATAAAACAAGAGGACAAAACTATTCTCTCCCTGATCTTTCCTAGGTTTTCTGTCACTCTGCTTTCTGTTCTGTCTTTTCCCAACCCCACACCATTATTCATATCTCAGCCAAATAGGAATCCACTTAAATTAACTTTGCTTCACTACATGTTTATAGCTATATGATCGAGAGTTCTACATAGACATTAAATAGGTGGTCTTTCGAGTCCTAATCCCCTACACACACACATTCATGGCAGTGGTTTATCTCCCCATGTGCAAAAGGATTTTAAGTATGTACAAATCTAACAGCCAGATCCTTCTTCCTCTGATACAGTATCTGTTCTCAGCAGAAAGTTTGGACATCAAGCATATACAGTAGATGGTTGCCAGGTCTTGTCAAATTCGTAGGCTTTGGTTGACATTAGAGATGAGCAAACCAGTCAAGATTTGTTTTGGGCCCTGTTAGTTCGGAACCGAATCGGTTTGGACCAAACCGAAGTTGCTCCAATTGTCCTGAAAGTTGGTATATAGCCCCCTCTGGCCTCCTAGGACTCATAATTTTTAGGAAAACTTGTTATCTCTTTTCATTTATTTTTTATGATTTGTTTTCCATCCCAAGCTCTGAAATGCAATGACAGCAATAGTAAATGATGTCTGAGTGTCACGCGTAGAGCCAGTCATTCACTGATGATCGATTTATAGCTGCTACACCATGGCAATTGCTGCTTCCGATGAAGCTTAGCTACCTGCCTGATTAGCTATTTAGCTTTTGAGTCCCTTAGACTTGGGGTGTTATCCCTCCAACTGCGTCCAATATTATATACCAGGCAGTTGGTTAGGGTGCACCCTTAGTATGGTCTGTATGTGCAGTGCCCCACGGTGACAATATACATTGTGTGGTATGTGTATATATCCCTTACTGGGGGACACACGTTAAGTGGTGTGCCTTCAGTATCACACCCATCTGAACGTAGTAGGGGTCATTTCTCACCAGTTGAGCACACACACATCCCCCTGTGGGCGATAGCAGGTGGTGTAGGTTTTTGCTTATATCTATCTCCAGCCTACCCCTGCTGCTCATGACCTATTTGCTTAAGTCCCCTGAACGCTCAAGTGTTGCATCACTCCACATGGGGAATGTTTTATTAGGTTTTTCACTCCTGTTTCCCCTGTTTTTAGTGTATATCAATAAAATTACTGTTTTATACACTTTACACACCTCCTGTTCCCTCTCTCTCTGTGAATTTATCTATTCAGTGAGAGGTGGCACCTTCATTAATAATATTAGTCCGTGAATTGCTCGTTGTGAAGGAGCCTAACATTTTTTATCCCTTTTAATTGGAAGCAGCAGCAGTACAGTGTGGATATGGAAAGAGTGCGGATATAGTGACATGCAGCTGCAATAGTGGCAGCAGCAGGAGCAATATAGCACAGAATATACAAGGCTGTCTATGGGAAGTAGTAGCAATAGTATTAGGAGTAGTAGTAGTGATGGTGACGGAAGATGCTATGCGTTAATGGTGGTGGCAGTAGGGATATGTTGCCAGAAAGGCAGCAGCATGATAGAGGCAACAGCAGCCTTATGAAAGATGATCATCAGTAGGCCGCAGCAGTGGCATAATACCAACAGTGGCATGATGGTGGTGGCAGCAGCCATACAGAACGTGAATATAGTCAGATTGCAGCAGTGGTATGATGGAGGCAGCAACTATACAGAAAATGATGGCAAACAAACAGACACATAGCAGTGGCATGATGGAGGCAGCTGCAACAACTTTACAGTATGTGATGATTGGCAGGTTGCATTAGTGGCACGATAGAGTTAGCAGCAGCCGTACAGAACGTGATGGTAGGCAGACAGATAGCAACAGTGGCAAGATGGCGCCGGTGGAGTGTGAAAATCCTACTGAATCAAGGCTTGGTTCGTTTTGACAAAATTTATGTTTTGGACACTGCTGGAGGACAACTTGGTCCATTTGAGTATCATCACTCCCATTCCCCCCTCCGTGCACTGAAAGCCCTCTCCAAGATGGCACTGGAGGCTGGGCAATAAAGAAGAAAGCCTGCTATGCCAGTTCAACCCACTGTTCCAGTCAGACTGCCCAGAAATCCATGGATTCAGGGCATGCAACAGAGGCTGGCCAGAGTTTAGGCCTGAACCTAGGCACATGTAAAAAATGCACCATCATGTTGAGGAGACTGAAATGTCTTCTGCTACTGGTGTTGTGGCTTCCACTGCCCTGGTGGCAAGGGTCTAAAAGCATGGCTATCCAGAAATCATCAGATTACTTGACATTACCGATATGCCTGTCACTGCGTAAGAAAACAAGCATACAGGTCACCATTCTGGCCAGCATGCCTGATGAGCCAGTTCTTTCTGGATCCAACCCCCATTGAGACAATCGGGTGTGCTTTTCGCTGCTCATACAGATGCTGCAATGTCGAATTCCAGCGAGTTTGCACATCACAGATTAACTGGTGTAACGGCAAGCCGTTCTGTTGCTGAGGGCCTCACTCTTAATTTCACATTAACACTCTCAAGTAGATTGCTGCTATACCTTGGGTTTTCTGCAATAATCACATATATATGCTGGTTTAACCACTACAGGACCGCCGTACGCAGGATTGCGTCCTGGCGGCGGCCCTGTTATTCCGAGTGGGCGCGCCGGCGCATCATCTCGCGAGACGCGAGATTTCCTGTGAACATGCGCACACAGGGGAGCGCGTTCACAGAACGGAAGGTAAGCTAGCTGATCTACAGCCTGCCAGCGGCGATCGTTCGCTGGCAGGCTGTAGATGCAAATTTTTTTTAACCCCTAAAAGGTATATTAGACACTGTTTTGACAACAGCGTCTAATATACCTGCTACCTGGTCCTCTAGTGGTCCATTTTGCTTGGATCGACCACCAGAGGACACAGGTAGCTCTCAGTAATAAGTAGCACCAAACACCACTACACCCCCCCTGTCACTTATTAACCCCTGATCACCCCATATTAGACTCCCTGTCCCCCGTCATTGATCACCCCCCTGTAAGGCTCCATTCAGATGTCCGTATGTGTTTTACAGATCCACGGATCCATGGATCGGATCCGCAAAACACATACGGACGTCTGAATGAAGCCTTACAGGGGGGTGATCAATGAAAGGGGGGTGATCACCCCATATAGACTCCCTGATCACCCCCTGTCATTGATCACCCCCCTGTAAGGCTCCATTCAGACGCCCGTATGTGTTTTGCGGATCCGATCCATGGATCCGTGGATCCGCAAAACACATACGGACCTCTGAATGGAGCCTTACAGGGGGGTGATCAATGACAGGGGGGTGATCAGGGAGTCTATATGGGGTGATCACCCCCCTGTCATTGATCACCCCCCTGTAAGGCTCCATTCAGACATCTGTGTGTGTTTTGCGGATCCGTGGATCTGCCAAACACGGACACTGCGGATCCGCAAAACACATACAGACGTCTGAATGGAGCCTTACAGAGGGGTGATCAATGACAGGGTGGTGATCACCCCATATAGACTCCCTGATCACCCCCCTGTCATTGATCACCCCCCCTGTAAGGCTCCATTCAGACATTTTTTTGGCACATGTTAGCGGAAATTGATTTTTTTCTTATTTTTTTTTTCTTACAAAGTCTCATATTCCACTAACTTGTGTCAAAAAATAAAATCTCACATGAACTCACCATACCCCTCA
Organism: Bufo gargarizans; assembly: GCF_014858855.1. Taxonomy (NCBI): domain Eukaryota; kingdom Metazoa; phylum Chordata; class Amphibia; order Anura; family Bufonidae; genus Bufo; species Bufo gargarizans. The sequence continues at coordinate 205,970,007 of NC_058081.1, read as the reverse complement.
CGTAATCCAAATGCGTAAATTTTTTTAGACATTTATATTCCAGACTTCTTCTCACGCTTTAGGGCCCCTAAAATGCCAGGGCAGTATAAATACCCCACATGTGACCCCATTTCGGAAAGAAGACACCCCAAGGTATTCCGTGAGGGGCATATTGAGTCCATGAAAGATTGAAATTTTTGTCCCAAGTTAGCGGAAAGGGAGACTTTTTGAGAAAAAAAAATAAAAATCAATTTCCGCTAACTTGTGCCCAAAATATTTTTTTTCTATGAACTCGCCATGCCCCTCATTGAATACCTTGGGGTGTCTTCTTTCCAAAATGGGGTCACATGTGGGGTATTTATAATGCCCTGGCATTTTTGGGGCCCTAAAGCGTGAGAAGAAGTCTGGGATCCAAATGTCTAAAAATGCCCTCCTAAAAGGAATTTGGACCCCTTTGCGCATCTAGGCTGCAAAAAATTGTCACACATGTGGTATCGCCGTACTCAGGAGAAGTTGGGCAATGTGTTTTGGGGTGATTGAGAGAAAAATTTATATATAGATGTCGTTTAAAAAAAAAAAAATTACAACTGAAAGTGAAAAATGTCATTTTTTTGCAAAAATTTTGATTAATAACAAAAAAGTAAAAATGTCAGCAGCAATGAAATACCACCAAATGAAAGCTCTATTAGTGAGAAGAAAAGGAGGTAAAATTAATTTGGGTGGTAAGTTGCATGACCGAGCAATAAACGGTGAAGATAGTGTAGTGCAGTATTGTAAAAAGTGGTCTGGTCATTAAGGGTGTTTAAGCTAGGGGGGCTGAGGTGGTTAATTAAATTGAACAAATCCCCAAAAATGTATTGTTCCAACTGTGTGGAAAATGAATATACAGAAATGGACGATAGAGGCCTAACCCTTAAAATCACATCAAGACTCCCAGTTAAATTTTAATTGTTACCGTAGCCTGTGTACTGATGTACTGATAAGCTATATGCTGGTTTAATTAAATTGAACAAGTCACAAAAAACCATGTGGAAACTGAATAAATGTAAACGGACAATTGAGGCTTGATGATCAATTTCACAGGTAGATTGCTGCTATACCTTGTGTTTTGCTGCAGTAATTATATATATATATATATATATATATATATATATATATATATATGCTGGTTAATTAAATTTCCCCCAAAAAAAAATATATATTTTAAAATAATAATAAAAATTAAATTCCAACCGTGTGTAAACTTAACAAATAGAAATGGATGATTGAGACTTGACTCTCAATTTTATGTTAAAACTCACAGGTAGATGGCTACTATACCTTATGTATTGCTGCAGAAATCATCTATATAGGCTGGTTAATTAAATTGCATTCCACAAAAAAAGGATTTCTGTGAAAATGAGGTTAAAAAATGTACGGATTTTCTTGCAGGTAGCTACAGTTCTATTAGGAGGCACAGCCTTCCATAGCTCCTATCTTCTCTCTCTCAATTCTTCTTTGTAATACTCGCCTTTCCCTCCACTCTCCCTGGCAATTGAATACAAGCATGTTTGATTTCAAACTTTCCAAAAATTGATTTCTGACTGTCCCAGACTCTCTTGCAGACACCTTAAAATCCAACCACTTTCATTCACAGCCCAGCACAGAATGGCATTCTGCTCATTCTGCTAGGGCACCTCCCTGCTTGCTGCAGGATTGAGTGGATCAACCAGGCTGTTTGTCAGCCTGGGAGCCAATCAGGGCAAGCCCTCCCCCTCACTTACTTCCAGGGTCAAGTTAGATCCCTTCTTCCTACCTAGCATTTTTTTCCAGCATGGTGCTACGTGCCGTTTTAGTGGATTTGTTCGAAAACAAACCAGAAAATATTCAGGTTCGTCTGCCATCTGAAAAAAAGCAAAGTTCAGACTGAACTCAGTTCGGTCTGAACTGGTTTGTTCATCTTTAGTTGAGACTAATTATTTAATTTATATGGCTAACTTTAGATCTCAGTTTCAGAATTTTCCCTACTTTTGGTTTTGCAACTTTTGCCACTGTTAACAATATTGTATGCATAAGATTTATATATTCCTATAGTTTTTTTTAAAGCTTATGTGGAGCTCAATTAGAAAGACAACAATGATGCCAGGGTGTCCCTTTCATGAACCCCCTTAAAATTCCTCTTATATGCAGACATCATTATGCAGGAATCTTCTATCCAAGTAATACACTGCAGAGTCTAAGGCTAATCCAATTGGTGTAACATCTGCTCTCTATTAGGTACCAATATAGTCTTAATTACTTTCCAGTCGGGAAGTTCTTTTATGAAAACATGCATGTTACAAAGCACAGCAGCACAAAACAAGGCTATAGCCTGCTTCACCAGCAGATTAATGAAGGAGAAGCAGACAGCTATGCAATAATAACCGTCATAATGTTGTATTTTTAAGGAAGTAGGTGAACTAAGTAAAAGTATTTACTAATTGTAGAATTTAAATCAATGAACTGACCCGGCAGGAGTATTTCAACAGATTTCTCACAGAATGGTCACCTATAAAACATCAGCTTTATTTTACTGCTATTAAAATGAAAGTCTATTGTTAAAAAATACTTTAAACACAACAGAACCAACAGGGCTGGAGATGGGTTAAATTCACCCTACAATCATGCTATGTAACAGATTGAAATATTGTCAAATTCACAATGCCCTGCAAAAATACCCCCCCCCCCCCCCCTGTTCCCCTTGTTTTTTTTTTTGCATTTTGGTGCCTCACAACCTGGAATTAACATGGATTGTTTGAGGATTTGCTTAATTAAATTTACAGAACATGCCCACAACTTTAAAGATGTTTATTTGTATATGTTTTTTGTGAACCAAACATCAAATAGGACAAAATAACAGAAAACATCAATGTGCATAACTATTCACCCCCCTAAAGTCAATACTTTGTAGAGCCACCTTTTGCTGCAATCACAGCTCCAAGTCCCTTTGGATAAGTATCTTTGAGCTTGCCACATCTTACCACTGGGATTTTTGCCCATTCCTCCTTGCAAAACTGCTCCAGCTCCTTCAAGTTGGATGGTTTGCGCTTGTGAACAGCAATCTTTAGGTCTGACCACAGATTTTCTATTGGACTGAGATCTGGGCTTTGACTAGGCCATTCCAACACATTTACATGTTTCAAGTGTTGCTTTAGAAGTATGTTTGAGATTATTATCCTGCTGGAAGGTGAACCGCCATCCTAGCCTCAAATCACGCAAAGAGTGGTACAGGTTTTGCTAAAAAATATCCCTGTATTTAGCACCATCCATCTTTCCCTCCACTCTGACCAGTTTCCCACCTCCTGGCTGCTGAAACATATCCCCACAGCATGATCCCCATGTTTCACTGTGCGGATGATGTTCTTTGGGTGATGTGATGTGTTGGGTTTGCTCCAGACATAGCGTTTTCTTTGATGGTCGAAAAGTTCAATTTTAGTCTCATCAGACCAGAGCACCTTCCTCCATACATTTTGGGAGTCTCCCACATGCCTTTTCACAAACTCACAACATGCCTTTTTGTTTTTAGTTAAAAGTAATGGCTTTCTTCTGGCCACTCTGCCATAAAGCCCAACTCTATGGAGCGTATGGCTTATTGTCATCCTATGTACAGATTCTCCAGTCTCTGCTATGGAACTCTGCAGCTCCTCCAGGGTTACCTTAGGTCTTTGTGCTGCCTTTCTGATTAATGCTATCCTTGCCCGGTCCATGAGTTTTGGTGGGCGGACGTCTCTTGGGAGGTTTGCTATTGTGCCATGTTCTTTCCATTTGGTTATGATAGATTTGATGGTGCTCCAGGGCATCATCAAAGATTTTGATATTTTTTTATAAGCTAACCCTGACTTGTACTTCTCAACAACATTGTCCCTTACTTGTTTGGAGAGTTCCTTGGTCTTCATGGCAGTGTTTGGTTAGTGATGCCCCTTGCTTAGGTGTTGCAGCTTCTGGAGCCTTTAAAAAAAGGTGTGTATATGTAATGACAGTTCATGTGACACTTAGATTGTAGTGTTGAGCGCGAATATTGAAATATAATTTTTTTCTCGCGGATATCGGCACTTCAATAATTTGTGAATATTTAGAATATAATGATATATATTCGTTAAAACGAATATTCATTTTTTAATATGGAGAAATTCGCGCCCGCCATATTCTTTTACATTGTGAAGAACATTGACCAATGACACATCCATCAGGTGGTACAGGACAGCTAATTTAGACATTTCAGCACATGGACATACCCCCTACCTTATAAATAAACCTGATCTGGCCACCATTTTACATTCAGTGTTTTGCCAGTGTAGGAAGAGGTTGCTGGGTGGAGCAGGGACAGGCTGTTAGGGACACCAAACACTAGATAATAGGGCAATAATTTTTGCGAAAATTTTGTAATCTGTATTTAAAAACGATATGGGCCTGTATGCCACGATATCGCTTGCCTCTTTATCCTTCTTCAACACCAATATGATCACTGCCTCGCTAACTGATGGAGGCAAAGAACCAGATAGACAGGACTCATTCAACACCTGTATAAGAATAGGGAGAAGTGATTTAGCATGGTACCTATACAGTTCGAACGGTAAACCGTCCGGACCTGGAGATGAATTATATTTCAGCATTGGAAGTATCAATCACAACTCTTCCAATCGAATAGGGTGGTCCAGCGTTTCCCTGTCCTGTAAAGCCAACTGGGGAAGCCCCAATTGTTGTAGATATTAGTTTATATCGTCCACCCTAGAAGTAAGGTCAGACTGGTAAAGGCAAGAATAGTATTTCACAAACTCTTCCCTAATCAACTCTGGAGACCTCACCTTGTTACCCTTTAAATTCTAAATCTCCCTTATACTGGTAGCATCTCTCTAAATGGCAACTAATCGTGCCAAAAACGTACCCGTTTTACCCGATTCACAAAAGCGGTTTTGACCTTGGAAAAGAAGCTTGTTTTGTGCTTTACTGTATAAGAGTAGCTTAAACTGTGAGTTAGCCTCCTTTAACTGAGTTATATGATGTTCATTATGGTGAACAGCCAATGCGCCCTGCAGGTTCCTAATTGTCTCCATCAACTGTTGCTTCTGTCGGCGAAGTTCAGATCTGTATCTATTGATTTTAGTAAAATACAGGCCCCTTATATGAGCCTTTAATGCATCCCATACATAATGTATATGAGTAGATCCTATATTTGATTTCCAGTATATCAAGATCAAGTATATGCTGCTCTGCTATTACGTCAAGCCAGTGTGAGTTCAATTTAAAAACTCTGCCTGGTCCTGGAGGGTCCACCTCCCTGAATGAAAGCAGGACTGCAGAGTAATCTGATATTCCATGAGGTTCATACTTCATTTTTACAATTTGGCGACTCAATTCTCGATTTGCAAAAGCCAAGTCAATACAGGACATTGAGCCGTAAGACTGGCTAAAACAAGAAAAAATTATGTTATTGCCATAGAGGTGGCGCCAGACATCCACCAGCGCCAACTCCTGGCAAATAATGCTAAAAGGAGAAACAGTCCAACCTCGTTCAGTGGAGGTGGAGAAACGATCTAACTCAGGATCAGGAGCAGAGTTGAAATCTCCGGCTACTAATAATAAGCATTGGTTCTTTGATGCAATATATTTAGATAAATTCGAAAAAACGGCTGACTTATAGGTGGTGGAATATAAATAAAAGCAAATATAATCTCCTACCCGTACACAATGAGGTTTTTCCAATTGCTGTCCCTAGCACCTTCTCACTTGTGTCCCTGCACTCAGAATGCTGGAAAATGTCTGACTCTAAGATGGCTGCCGTATTTATAGGGCTGTGACATCACAGGGCTGGCTGGCTGCTGATTGGCTGTATGCATGTCAGTCTGGGTGATCCAACCTTCCCAGACTTCCTTTCTCCATGTCCTCACACATGCAGCAACCATTTTAGGAAAAATGTGATTCGTTACCACGAAGCCCAAGGAAATTTGCATTCGTTGCTAATCAAATTTTTCCTGAAATTCGGATTGAATTCCACTTCGTCAGCTTCGATTCGCTCGTCTCTTGTGTCTATATGCTTTAACCCAATTGAACACTTGTGGGTAGAGTTGAAGAAAAAGCTGTATTCGTACCCAAGTGAGTCGACCAGTATATACCAACATTGGGAACGTGTAGAAGAGAGCTGGGAACATATTTCGGTTGAGACATGCTTGAATCTGATCGAGAGCATGCCCAGAAGGAATCATGCAGTGTTGACAGCCAAAGGTGGGTTTACAAAACAGTAACAATGCAGTTACATGACAAGAATCTACATAACTAATTATATGCTAAATAGTTGCAAGTCCAATTTATGTATGCGATAGCCAAGATGATTGTCTATACAATGATGGATGTCTCACGTTCAAAGCCATAGTGGATGATGAGATATGGAGCCTGAAAGTCAAAAGTTCAAAACATTGTTACTCTTTTGCTTGTCAGTGTACTACCAACAACCCCTCACCCCCAACCCTGGAAATAAACATGATTTTGTAAAATTTAAGGGGTTGTCAGATTTAGATAGCTTGTTATAAAGGGCATCTGTCAGCAGATTGGTACCTATGAAATTGGCTGACCTGTTGCATATGCTCTTAGAAGCTCATGCTGACAGGGCCAAGCAGTGTAAATGTGATCATGCCTACCTGGTCCTGTCAATCAAAGTGCCAAGGGCATGGCAGTTGCAGAGAGAGCAGAAGCTCTAGGTGTAATGACAACGCCCATGTTGCTCCTAAAAGCTCATTTACATATATTAAATCATCATTTTTCATAGCAATGTGGTCACATGAACATGCGAACACAGATGCCTTCAGCTGCCAAGTGCACATGTAACAGGTCAGCCAGTGTCATAGGCACAAATCTGCTGATAGATGCCCTTTAAAAGAGGCTACTGAGGCTATTCTGAGTTGAGTCCCACATTCAAGATTTTAATCAATTAGGTGGAGCAGATGATGTCTACAAATAACATCTGTCACTCTAAAGTGCCCATCACATCTATTTACCAAGCCGCAACCCTGAGTGAGATCTGATATATAATGGATCAAACAGCTCCCGATGGACCCCATTGATTTATAATGGAGTCTGTCAAGGTTTCCGTTTATGACTGCAAAAATACAATGTTGCAATATTTTTGCCATTAAAGTGACACAGCTTCCTGCGGACGCCCCAGAGGCATTGTGAACTTAGTGATTTCAATGAGCATCCGGTAATGCTGCGGGTTACAGCTGATCACTGGGGATCGCAGCAGTGTGACCACCCGTGATCAGCTTATTGTGAGATTACCCTCCTGACAAAAAGGGATTTTCCAAGGTGGAGAACCCACAGTGCAGACATGCAATGATCGCACAGATAATATTAATTTTCAATAAACTATACAATCAACAAACTATCTAATTGAGATGAGTGAAAACAGTACGTCAATGGTTATAAGGAAAAAGTTAAAGCTTCCTTAATCCTATATTTTTCTGGTCACTTGAATGTCAGGTTATTTGATTTTTACTGTAAAAATGGCTTTTTCAAGCATGGCACAGCTTATCATTTTATAAAAAGAAGTTATCAATCTAGTCCCTGACTATTACTAATCTATTGTGCATGTCCACTGAAGTGACCGCACTTTCTTCATAAAGAACATATGAATCAGTAGCTTCCTATTGAGGGAAGCAATTCACGCGCTCAGTATGCTTTGTTCAATTTCGCATGCACCCTTTCAAGTATATATGACAAATTAGCTACTATAGTACTAATAGCATCATAGGTACCATTTTGCTCCAGACCTAGGTCAGTAAGCATTTCTCAACCTGCAATTTTCTCTGCACCACTAGCTAGAAGGGCAGTTATTAGCAACTCCTTACTTTGTGCAACTATAGATGTAATATGCCTCGCTCAGACACAATATTTAAAAACCTCACAATACAGTTTTTATTGCTAGTTATTTATTTTATACAGTAAGTACAGCACTTGACTCTAGTGATGTAATGCAACCATAACCTGCCTATAATACCAATAGTGTAGCCATACTATGCAATGTCCCACTATGACTCCTCTGACACGGGCATATATTTTCTAAAGAAAACTAAGGGTTATGTATATTTTTAATTACTATATAGATATCCCAAAATTGTCCCTGCTGCATATGCAAATTATATAAGAGAAGTCCCAGACAGAGAGAAAGGGTTGCTTACCTGTCAAAGTACTGGGTGCAATATAGATGAGATGAATGACAGCACAATTTGCCCACCCTTTGGAGGAGATTTAAGTAGCTGATTGCCCCTCAAAAGCATGTTATATCATTCAATTATTAATTTACTATTATAGCATTAATTACCAATTGTCACAGGTGAAAGAATACCTTTTATGCCTTATTCACATTTACACAGTCAGTGCTCGGTCAGTGATTTCCATCAGTGATTTTGAGCCAAAACCAGGTGCGGCTCTAAACACAGAACAGGAGCAGAACTTTCCCTTATACCTTATGTCTGTGTAGCTCCAATCCTTATTTTGGCTCACAATCACTGACGGAAATCACTGACCAAAATACTGACGTGTGAATGAGGCTTTAAAGTGTCAAATGGTGCCATTTTAGAGAAAGCTCTACAATGCCAGAACCTAAGCAACAGTACCGCCTGAAAAGCCATCTCCCACAATCACATTTAACCATCAAGCAGGTAACAAACACAGAAGGCACACTTCCAGTAAAAGCAAGCAATTTTCTCCAGACCAGCGGCATAGCGCAGGGAAGAAAGCAGGGCAGTTGCCCCAGGGGCCAAACTGCAAGGGGACGTTTGGCACAAGCTGGGTGTAGAGGCACCCTCTGACACTGTTTGCAGAGTTTCCTGCAAAATAATGGCAGAGCAGAGAGCCATAGGCTCCTTTTCCTGCCATTTGCTCTTGCAGACATGCATTCCCTCTCAAGAGCCAAGCGTGCATGCACTGATGGGTCATAGGGCAGGTCTGCATCTATTTGACTCATCAGAGCACCTTCAAAAACACAGAGGAAGGAGAGGAGACATTTTTTGTTGTTTAAGGGGTGCGGAAGGGGAATTTTAGAGAGTGTGGCGGGCCCAGCGGGGCCTAAAAGGGAATTACTGCTTAGTGTGACTGAGGGCATGGGGCCTAAAGAGGAATAGATTATTACTGGGCACTTAAATCAGGCATGGTTCTATAAAAAGGGGTATGTTCACAGGTTAGAAGGCACAATAATTGGCTTGCTCTGGGTGCACTGGCTACACTACTGCTCCATATCTCCTCGCTGTTTATATATAAATAATGATGTCACACGGTATAGTCACCTTGCCAAAAGAGTCCAAGTCAAAGCCAAATGAAGTGTAAGCTGCATTATTTGGAACACATGAGCCAAAACAGCAATATTTCAGCAGGCTGTGCCACAACTGTGCTTACACTTCATTTTGCTCTGTTTTCTTGCAAGTTGGATTTCCTGGGTGGATTTAGATGGAACCCACTCCCCAAGCTAGTGCTCCACAAAATAACCTGATGCAGAAACTACCCATTTGGATATACAGTCAGGTCCATAAATATTGGGACATCAACACAATTCTAACATTTTTGGCTCTATACACCACCACAATGTATTTGTAATGAAACAAACAAGATGTGCTTTAACTGCAGACTGTCAGCTTTAATTTGAGGGTATTTACATCCAAATCAGGTGAACGGTGTAGGAATTATAACAGTTTGCATATGTGCCTCCCTTTTGTTAAGGGATCAAAAGTAAATGGACGATTGGCTTCTCAGCTGTTCCATGGCCAGGTGTGTGTTATTCCCTCATTATCCCAATTACAATGAGCAGATAAAAGGTCCAGAGTTCATTTCAAGTGTGCTATTTGCATTTGGAATCTGTTGCTGTCAACTCTCAAGATGAGATCCAAAGAGCTGTCACTATCAGTGAAGCAAGCCATCATTAGGCTAAAAAAAAAAAAAAAACATCAGAGAGATAGCAAAAACATTAGGTGTGGAACAACTGTTTGGAACATTCTTAAAAAGAAGGAACGCACTGGTGAGCTCAGAAACACCAAAAGACCCCGGAAGACCACGGAAAAAAACTGTGGTGGATAACCAAAGAATTATTTCCCTGGTGAAGAAAACACCCTTCACAACAGTTGGCCAGATCAAGAACACTCTCCAGGAGGTAGGTGTATGTGTGTCAAAGTCAACAATCAAGAGAAAACTTCACCAGAGTAAATACAGAGGGTTCACCACAAGATGTAAACCATTGGTGAGCCTCAAAAACAGGAAGGCCAGATTAGAGTTTGCCAAACGATATCTAAAAAAGCCTTCACAGTTCTGGAACAACATCCTATGGACAGATGAGACCAAGATCAACTTGTACCAGAGTGATAGGAAGAGAAGAGCATGGAGAAGAAAAGGAACTGCTCATGATCCTAAGCATACCACCTCCTCAGTGAAGCATGGTGGTGGTAGTGTCATGGCGTGGGCATCTATGGCTGCCAATGGAACTGGTTCTCTTGTATTTTTTGATGATGTGACTGCTGACAAAAGCAGCAGGATAAATTCTGAAGTGTTTCAGGCAATATTATCTGCTCATATTCAGCCAAATGCTTCAGAACTCATTGGACAGTGCTTCACAGTGCAGATGGACAATGACCCAAAGCATACCACAAAAGCAACCAAAGATTTTTTTAGGGGAAAGAAGTGGAATGTTAAGATATGGCCAAGTCAATCACCTGACCTGAATCCGATTGAGCATGCATTTCACATGCTGAAGACAAAACTGAAGGGAAAATGCCCCAAGAACAAGCAGGAACAGAAGACAGTTGCAGTAGAGGCCTGGCAGGGCAGCACCAGCGATGAAACCCAGGGCAGCACAAGAGATCTCCTCCTCCGGCCGGCCCTGTCAGCATTTCAAAAATCGCGCGCCTGTGTTGATTCGGCGCAGGCGCTCTGAGATAAGGAGGCTGGCCTCCTCAGCACTCCCTCAGTGCGCCTGCGCCGATGACGTCTTCTCTTTCGGTGATGTCATCGGCGCAGGCGCACTGAGGGAGTGCTGAGGTGGCCAGCCTCCTTATCTCAGAGCGCCTGCGCCAAATCAACACAGGCGCGCGATTTTTGAAATGCTGACAGGGCTGGCCGGAGGAGGAGATCGAGGCTGGCCCTGTCAATCAACAAGAGGAGGGGCGGTTTTCTGCAGCTGCTACCAGCACGTAGACGCCCTACTTGCTGGTAGAAAGGTAATTAGCATATCATAAAAGTAAGTTTGTTGCAAAATCTACTGAATGAAAATTATTGATAACATAAGGTATATAACATAAGGAATATCGCAGGATAGGGATTATAATACACAAAAATGTTAAAATTGTGTCGATGTCCCAATATTTATAGACCTGACTGTACATGGCAGACGTACTAATTCAAGACGAATGGACGGCACTGTGCCCACTTTAAGATCCGGGTGCATGGCCAGCAGGTCGGATCCCCATAGAAATATCATAAATAATAATAATAATAATAAAGGAGCTACTATCACCTGTTATTTGATAAAGGCACATATCTGTGCCGAAACGCGCGTCACGTATGGGTAACGAATAAAGAAGTTTTCTTCTCTGCAAAGAAACTACGGAGTGCCGGTCTATTTATTATATGTACATGGCAGAGTCACATGTCTGCCATGGTAAATCAATTTCACTGGATTATAGGGCTTGCATCCATATTGTTCACATGCAGTATGTCATCAGGGTTTAGAAAGAAAGAAATGTCACTACAATAGAGATGAATGAGTGAATAAATAAGAACCTACCCAAATTTTGTAAACATTAATGATGGTTCTGAATTTTTGGTGATTCGATTCTGGTGAATTTTGGGTAGAGAGAGAAAGCGGAAGAAAATAAATTAATGAAACATTTTTTTTTCAAAGTGAGAAGAGAGAGAGAGTGATATACACACATTTTCAGACCAATTGTAGCACTTTTTATTCGGACAGAATCAACTCAGATCCAAATTGAATCAGTCGGCCAATTCAGCATAATCAAACCCAAAGCAGTGATTCGCTTTTCTCTACTCTAGAATAAACATTGATTTTACTTCAAAGACCACATTAATGTGTGTTGCTTAGAACTGAATTTCCCGAAAATTTGCAAAAGACTACCATAGATATTACCTTATTGTTTTATGCCTAGTACACAGGAAGACAATGTAACTATAGAAAGGTCAAATCAAGGACTTCAGCAAGTTTCCAACAGATATTTCCCCACAGACTGTGATCTTAAACAATATTGGAAATAAAAGCAGAATCTTTACCTGTCTCCCTTCTATATACCACTGGGAATTTTTCTTCTAGTAGACACAATTCTGTTTTTATGCTGCAGAACATGATTTTCATTTGAAGTTCAGTCAAGAACTGAGGATTTATGTCTCCTTCCAATTAATTGTCAGGTCACCAAATGATTGGTTGTCACTGAGATCTAGTGGCCTTTACATGCTGATTATTTAAACAATACCCTTTTTCCTCTTGTAACCTCCTTTTTCTGCAAAGATCTACTGTGCAGGGTATTTCCATGTACTATACTACTACTACTACTGCCATTATGCCATATGCTCTAGCAATTCTTCAATTAAATCCAGTTCCTGCCACCTTGCAATAGAGCTAGATGTTTCTTGCTATGTGAACTGTGATATCAATTAAAGGACTATAGATAATGGATTCTGTTTTGTATGTTCCACTAATATGCTATCCTAGTTATGCGTCAAAAATAAAGTTGGTTGTTGCTATAGGGACAAGCATGTGAACCCCAATCACAGTTACCAAGGGATATCCTTGCCATAGGAATTATCAATAATGTATGTTTACTACTATTGTATTTCCCATCAACACCAATAAATGACTCACAGAAGTGAGTACCCGTGCCGAACCTGCACGCAAAGTAGAACACCAAAAAAGAGAAAAGGCTGGCACAAATAGATAAATATAAACTTTATTGAGGTCTTAACACGAGACAATATATGATAAAATACAGATAAGGGATAGTATTGTGGTGGGTATAGAACACACTGGAAAGAATATATACGCGGTACTACTAGCGTATAGGCATGTACATATAATTATAAATATCCAGACTAATTAAATCATGTAGATAGCATAATAAATAACATGAACCGGATATCTAAAAAATATTCAGGCCAAGCCATGGTTAACAAACCAGAATGGAGATCCAAAATAGTACAAAAGGTATAAAGTGCAAAGTGCAACCATACATAGAACCTGGATAACTACAACTGAGCTGACCACAATGGAGCCATGGCATAAGAACCTGAGTGGTGAACTGGTGAACCGGTTCACCACTCAGGTACTTATGCCATGGCAGATGCAACAGCTTCTTCTATCGTCACTGAACAGGACCTACCAAAGGACTTGCGATATGCGAGATGATGTCACCGCACTCTCCCACGTGGTGACCTCATCACGCATATTGCAGGTCATGTTCAGTAAAGATAGAAGAATATGCTGCAACACGATCAAGTGGATGAGTTGAGATGTTTGTTTGTTTTTAACCCCTAAATGGCCATAATGTTTTGCATTCTGTCTTAAGAATGCTATTATTTTCCAATATGACTCTGTTATAATGGAAAATAATAAAATCACCCAAACACTGAACCCGAACTCAGACTTCAGTGAAAAAGTCTGGCTTCAGGTCCGGGTATGCAAACTCACAAAGTTCGATGAGTTTTACTCATCCCTATTCATAACGTCTGCCGGTTATCTGTATTTCTTTTCTCTATACTTCTTAAGTTGGCTATTTTCCTTAATGGTCCTTTTCAAATGACCACATAGCTTGTAAGGACATGGAGGCCTAGGTTCCAGAGATTCCCTTGAATAATTGAAACCAAACATTAGATAATATTAACTGAAGTGATTTATTAGGGTATGGTATAACAAGTTTATTTGTGGATTATATAGACCGTGATGTTCGATTATTTACCATTTTAAACTTACCAATCCAATAAATGCAAACAGGATAATAACTCATGTCCACTCATAAACATATGAGCGACTTACCCCATACGCCAAGTAATTTATTATATTTGTATATATACAGTGGATATAAAAAGTCTACACACCCCTTTTAAAATATCAGCTTTCTGTGCTGTAAAAAAAAAAAAATTTGACAAAGATAAATAATTTCAGAACTTTTTCCACCTTTAATAAACTGTACCACTCAATTGAAAAACAAACTGAAATCTTTTAGGTAGAGGGAATGTAGCTGTGTTCAGAATTAAGCAATCACATTCAAAATCATGTTAAATAGGAGTCAGCATACACCTGCCATCATTTAAAGTGCCTCTGATTAACCCCGAATAAAGTTCAGCTGCTCTAGTTGGTCTTTCCTGAAATTTTCTTAGTCGCATCCCACAACAAAAGCCATGGTCCACAGAGAGCTTCCAAAGCATCAGAGGGATCTCATTGCTAAAAGGTATCAGTCATGAGAGGGGTACAAAAGAATTTCCAAAGCATTAGATATACCATGGAACAAGGTGAAGACAGTCATCATCAAGTGGAGAAAATATGGCACAATAGTGACAATACCAAGAACTGGACTTCCCTCCAAAATTTATGAAAAGACGAGAAGAAAACTGGTCTGGGAGGCTACCAAGAGGCCTACAGCAACATTAAAGGAGCTGCAGAAATATCTGGCAAGTACTGGCTGTGTGGTACATGTGACAACAATCTCCCGTATTCTTCAAATGTCTGGGCTATGGGGTAGAGTGGCAAGACGAAAACTTTTTTTTACAAAGAAAAACATCTAAGCCGGGCTACATTTTGCAAAAACCCATCTGAAGTCTCCCAAAAGCATGTGGGAAAAGGTATTATGGTCTGATGAATCCAAAGTTGAACTTTTTGGCCATAATTGCAAAAGATATGTTTGGCGCAAAAACAACACTGCACATCACCAAAAGAACACCATACCCACAGTGAAGCATGGTGGTGGCAGCATCATGCTTTGGGGCTGTTTTTCTTCAGCTGGAACTGGGGCCTTAGTTAAGCTAGAGGGAATTGTGAACAGTTCCAAATTACAGTCACAATATTGGCACAAAACCTTCAGGCTTCTGCTAGAAGAGGACTGTGCACAGGAGATGCCCTCGCAATCTGATAGATTTGGAGAGTTTTTGCAAAGAAGAGTGGGCAAATCTTGCCAAGTCAAAATGTGCCATGCTGATAGACTTATACCCAAAAAGACTGAGTGCTGTAAAAAAAAAAAATCAAAAGGTGCTTCAACAAAGTATTAGTTTAAGGGTGTGCACACGTATTTTTCCACTGCCTCATTTGCTAAAAGTTGCTTCTTTATAGGGTAGAGTCCTGACCAAGTTTGTCATTCCCAGTAGAAGAGGGGATGATCCCAACTGGGCTCCCTCTTGCCCTGGACCCCAGGGCTCGATTCCTGCGGGAACGTGTGGGAACGGCGTTCCTGCACTTTTTTCTTAGCAGGAACGCCGTTCCCCATTCAGGGCCGCCTGTATTTAACTCTGGTCGCCAGGCAAAAGGACCAGGAAGCAGTGAAGGCTTTGTACTCACTGCTTCCTGGTCCTCGGCTGTCAGCTGTGCAGGGCTGCGCACAGGCGTGAAGCGCTCTGTGAAGTCACCCTGTGTGCAGCCTTCACAGCACAGCCGACAGCAGGATCATCGAGTAGGAGGAGAGGAGCGGTGGCGGCGTCCAGGGGCAGGAGTGGGTAAGTGTTTTTTTTTTTCCATTTTATGAGGCGATTGATGGAGAGGCACTGACTGGGGAGCCTGGGGGCTGATGGAGAGGCAATGACTGGGGGGCCTGGGGGCTGATGGAGAGGCACTGACTGGGGGGCCTGGGGGCTGATGGAAAGGCACTGACTGGGGTGCCTGGGGCTGATGGAGAGGCACTGACTGGGGGGCCTGAGGGCTGATGGAGAGGCACTGACTGGGGGGGGGGCTGGGGGCTGATGGAGAGGCACTGACTGGGGGGCCTTGGGGTTGATGGAAAGGCACTGACTGGGGGGCCTGGGGTCTGATGGAGAGGCACTGACTGGAGGGCCTGATGGAGAGGCACTGACTGGGGGGCCTGGGAGTTGATGAAAAGGCACTGACTGGGGGGCCTGGGGTCTGATGGAGAGGCACTGACTGGAGGGCCTGGGGGCTGATGGAGAGGCACTGACTAGGGGGCCTGGGGGCTGATGGAGAGGCACTGACTGGGGGGCCTCTGGGCTGATGGAGAGGCACTGACTTGGGGGCCTGGGGGCTGATGTAAAGGCACTGACTGGGGGGCCTCGGGCTGATGAAGAGGCACTGACTGGAGGGCCTGGGGGCTGATGGATAGTCACTGGGGCAGCTGGTGAGAGGCACTGGGGGCTGATGGAGAGGCACTGGGGCTGATGGAGAAGCACTGGGGGCTTATGGAGAGGCACTAGGGGCTGTTGAGAGGCACTGGGGGCTGATGGAGAGGCACTGGGGCTTATGGAGAGGCACTAGGGGCTGTTGAGAGGCACTGGGGGCTGATGGAGAGGCACTGGGGCTGATGGAGAGGCACTTTGGGCTGGTGAGAGGCACTGGGGGCTGGTGAGAGGCACTGGGGCTGATGGAGAGGCACTGGGGGCTGGTGAGAGGTACTGGGGGCTGATGGAGAGGCACTGAGGGCTGATGGAAAGGCACTGGGGGCTGATGGAAAGGCACTGGGGGCTGATAGAGAGGCACTGGGGGCTGTTGGAGAGGCTACTTGGGGCTGCTATGAGGCTACTGGGGGCTGCTATAAGGCAACTGGGGGCTGCTATGAGGCATGGGGTTCTTATCTGAGGTCTGATTGGGGGTCATTCATATTGGGGTCTCAGCTGAGGTGTGATCTGAGGTCTTATTGGGGTCTTATTAACATTGGGGAACTTATTGGGGCTGTTAGCTGAGGTCTAATTAACATTGGGCGTCTGATTGGTGGTCTGACCTGGGGTGTAATGAAAAATATTAAGAAAAAAAGGCCTCACAGTCTCCCACACTCCTTCTGCCCAGCCAAGCCAGCAAGCACCCCTGAGTCCAAGCCAGCCAGCACCCCTGAGGCCAAGCCTGCCAGCACCCCTGAGGCCAAGCCTGTCAGCACCCCTGAGGCCAAGCCTGCCAGCAACCCTGAGGCCAAGCCAGCCAGCACCCCTGAGTCTTCAAAACTGTAAGTAAATTATATCTAAGGGGAGCTTATAATATTAAAGAGACGAGTGGAGGGTTGGGGTGGCAGTGGATCTTGAGTGAGTTCCTTTTTTTTCCCCAGGACTTGACCCCTGCTGGACCCCATAGCAGTCGCATGGTCTGCCGCTATGGTAGTTACGCCCCTGCTAGCAGAGCAGTTGGAGTAATGAATGAGGTGATCTCTGAGATACAGGGTTGGTTCTAGCTTTGTTAAGCCTCATTCACACGTCAGTATTTCACGGACATGTGATGTACGTGTTCTCCACGGTCAGCACACATCCCCATTCATTTTAATGTGTGTATTCACACATCAGTCATTTAGCATGGTCCATGGGTCAGTGTTTTTAGCACGGATGCATGCTCTATTTTGTCCATGTTCACGGATCCATCACGTTCATCATAGTCTATGGGTCCTTGAAAACGACGGATGCAACACGGATGCCATGTGTTGCATCCGAAGAGATGCTTTGAAAATTATTTTTCAGCTGTTCAGTGTTGGACCCAACACGGGTACTTCACGGACAGCTTCACGGATGCATCACTGACCACCTGCTCACGGATTTGAGCACGGACATGGACGTGTGAATGAGGCTTCAGAAAGAGATAGTCATGTACTATATGATGTCTCATTTAAATTTTTTTACATCAGTCATTAACCCCTTTAAGAAAAGGTCATCTTCCTCCATATAAGCACACTTATGAAAGAATCCTCTTGTATCGTACTGTTTTCTTGCTATGGATAAATGACCTTGACCTGAGGTTAAAAGTTACCGCTGCATTTGGCATTTATAAAACAGTAAAGATATCATTATATACTGCAAATGTGGCCATGAATACAGCTATAGTGCGGTACAGAGCACTATTGGCTGGTACGTCATACTGGATCTGTTGCCAGGCAACTGAAGATTACAACATATTTTTTAACTTCTGTGAGTGAGGCAGATTGTGGTCAATTCCAGACACAATATTCCAGTTTATATGAATCCTTTAAGATATGTCCTTCCAGTAATAAGATCCCTATTGTTCTCTTTTAATAGAGGGATCATTGTCCTAAAGCGCCCTATCAGGAGAGGGATACATAATAATACTATGTGTAATTTCCTCCAAGTCAAACAGTGCACGTGCACTCTGGCTGTTAAATCCTGTCCAATTCTCCAACCAAACAGCAGAAAGAAAGTGGATACTGAGCTGTTGAAGGCCTCCATTACGCAGCACTTCTCTATGTGGCCGTGTCTGGTACTGCAGGTCATTTGTTACATTTCTTGTATGAGAAATGAATCTTCCAAGCAAAATTCAAAGTTGTACTTCTTAGACTGTGGTGTGAAATCCATGGAATCTCCTGGCTCTTCTTCATGCGTAAACCCCACAAAGAGGTATGGATTTCTCATTCAGATTCCCAATACAGTCACCGATTGGCAGCAGGTACACCCAGGGCCGTCTTTACCAAGGGGCAAAAGGGGCAGCTGCCCCGGGCCCAGTTGCTCCTGGGGGGCCCAAGGCAGCTGCCTCTTGAGCCCTGCTAGCCACTGCCCCGGGTGTCAGGCTGTCAGCTCTACCAGGAGTCCAGGCATCATGATCGTACTGTGTTAAAGTTGTGATTTAGGACCTTAATGACATCATCACCATGTGACCAGTAACCTAGCAATTACTGGTCACATGGCTATGAGGTCATCACAGGTCCTATCAGGAGTGTTGCAGAAGTTAACTGTGGGGCTTTTTTGTGTGAAGATTACATCAGAAAAAGGTGACACTCAGGGCCTGTTATGTTAATATACTGTAAACTACTGTATAGTGGGGTGCTGTATACTGTGGGGGGCTGTATACTGTGTGGGACTGTATACTGTGTGGGGGCTGTATACTGTGTGGTGGGCTGTATACTGTGTGGTGGGCTGTATGCTGTGTGGGACTGTATACTGTGTGGGACTGTATACTGTGTGGGGGCTGTATACTGTGTGGTGGGCTGTATACTGTGTGGTTAACCGTACACTGTAGTGAAGAACTTGTAGCCTGGAGAATGAGAGACAGCCGTAGTAAGGATACAAGACAGGAGTTGATAACAGGAGTGGAACCACAGGAACCAGGTGACAGATAATCTGCTGAGTTACATATTTCAGGCTTAGTCCTCATGCACATGAACGTATTTTCTTTCCGTGTCCGTTCCGTCTTTTTTGCGGACCGTATACGGAACCATTCAATTAAATGGGTCTGCAAAACAAAAACTGAAGTTACTCTGTGTACATTCCGTGTCCGTGCGTCCGTATTTCCGTTCTGCAAAAAAAAAGAACATGCCCTATTATGGTCCGCATTACGGATAAGGATAGTACTGTTCTATTAGCGGCCAGCTGTTCCATTCCTCAAGATACCGAATGCACACGGACGTAATCCGTATATTTTGTGGGTTTGTTTTATGCGGACCACCTTTGAGGTCTTACACCTATAACAATCTGTCATGTGATTCCCCAGTGTGCACTATGTGTGTTAATGTCCCTTTCACTTACAGTAAAAATAAATATTAAAACTAATGCAATTTTTAAAAGGGTTATGCTCATGTGAGCGCTGCTTCCGCTTCGAAATTACCTGCATGTTGTCTCCTCCACAGCGGCAGGTAAGAGTAATTACAACTGCTTGCGCCATTCACTCAGATGCATCCTCATATATCTCCCCTCCCCCTACAACATACAATTATGCAATTTCATAGGCACAGAGAGAAAGAGAAACTACAGCTGATCCCCTCCATATTGTCTTTATTTTATTACACTAGCCTGATAGTGAAAGACTGGCTTAGCCCTCTGGACACTTACATGAAAAAGGATAACTGCAGACCATAGCCATAGCTAGTCTTTATTTCTGTAACCTAGCCCCAGCAACACACCACCAACAAGGCGAGGTAGATTGCCTCTGGAAGCGCCACCTAGAGACAAGTGGTGGGAGGTGGCAGGACCTCAGGCAATGAGCATTTCCATTGTGTATCACCATCCTCAGAACGACAATACAGTTAAATGCTGCTGCGGGGCAGATGAACGATGTCTCCCTGCCCTGTCGTTCACTCTTCTAGGCTTCAGGCCTAGTACCTATAGCCTATCAGAGGCCGGCGCAGATGGCGCAATGATGTCATCATCACACCACCTGAGCTAGACATTTAGCATGGCCCGCCATTTCAATTCTTGCTTCAGGGAGCAGAAGATCTAGGTGCCTAGCCCCGAATAAAAACACCCTATTCAAGGCAAAGTGACTTGCTTCCGCCTTCCATTGGCACCTGGCGCCAAAGCACATGTCCCAGTTGCCCCTTACTATAGACTACTAGAAAGAAAGAAATTTGCCACAATAGGATGCATTGCAGACTTGTTATTACAGGCCATGAAAAAGTATTTTTCTTATTTATTTATTTTTGCACATTGGTCACACTTAATTGTTTCAGATTCTCAAACAAATCAGACAGAGATTACCTGAGTACATGCAGGGTGACCCACGAAAATGTAGCCCGCCTCCAGCTATAGTACGACAAGATGAATGAGTAAGTGCATTGTTTGTTTTTAATTACTCACAAGTCACAAAAGATGCTGCAAGTGGTCCCCGTTCACTATGCACCTTTGGGCACATCGGGTTATGTTGGCTGATACTGCTTTCTGCAGTGATCCTGCGGATAGTGTTTGTGATGTTCTCCTTGAGTTCATCCAGGGGCTGTGGATTGTTAGCGGACACTTTCTGTTTGGAATTTCCCCAGAGATAAAAATAGCATGTGGACAACTGGGGAATGTGGTGGCCATAAACAGTTCATGAACCCATGACAGTGAGTTGTGTGGCATGTTGCCTCATCTTTTTGTTAAAATCAGTCCAATTTTTCTTTTGGTTTTAGTTGGTTGTAAAATTGTTCAAAGATATCCAGGTAAATTGCGGTATTCACAGTTGATTTGAAGAAAACTGGGCACACTATTCATATTCCTGATACTGTGCACCAAATGCCAATTTTCTGGTCATGAAGTGGTGTTTCTTGAGTCAAATGGAAATTTACAGCAGACCAGTACCTCAGATTCTTTACGTGACCTGATAAATGCAACCAAGCTTTATCCATCATGAATTACAGCAATGGGTCCAAATGTCTGTCAGCAATCATAGTCAGCAGCCAAGTCCAGTAATTTCCACGTTTAGCACTCGCTAACACTCCCTTCATGACACACCAACTTGCTGAGACAGTCTTCAAGTTGATTTTTGGGGGCTACTTGTAATCCGCTGCTGAATTTCATGCACAACCTCAGCCGTCCTGATCGATGGAGGAGTCAGTTTGATGCCATTTCTGAACCAGACTCTGAATACAACATTTAGCTGGTGGTTTTGTTCCTGGGTAATTGTCAGCAAAGATCTCTTGCGTTTCTTTAATTAATCGGCTTCGCACATAGCCTTCCACAATCACTATTGCTGTTTTTGGGAGAACACCAACTTTCTGACACAATAGGCCACTTTTATTAAACTGAATAATAAATGATTCGTAGTTGTCCATAGCAACCAATCAGAGCTCAGATTTCATTTCATACAGAGCGCTGAAAAAGTGAAACCTGAGCTCTTATTGGTTGCTATGGACAACTAAGACAGATTTACTATTAGGCAGTTAGATTTGGAGATATTGGAGGCGGACTACTTTTCGTGGGCCATCCTGTATAAAAAGCAGTTCTTAAATGATTATTTAATTTATTAAGGGAAAAAAGCTGTCCAAACCAACCTGGCCCTATGGGAAAAAACTAGTTGCCACCTAAACCTAATAACTGGTTGTGCCACCCTTGGTGGCAATAACTGCCATCATACATTCGTGATAACTGGCAATGAGTCTTTCACATCTCTGGCCCATTCTTCTTTGCAGGATTGTTTTAATTCAGCCACATTGGAGGGTTTTCGAGCATGAACGGGCTGTTTAAGGTCATGCCACAGCATCTCTATCAGATTAAAGTCTGGACTTTCACTAGGCCACTCCAAAACCTTCAGTTTTTTTTTTTTTTTTAGCCATTCAGAGATGGACTTCATGGTGTGCTTCGGTTCATTGTTCTGTTGCAGAACCCAAGTACACTTAAGCTTAAGATAACAAACTGATGGCCGGACATTCTCCTTCAGGATTTTCTGGTAGAATTCATGGTTTCATCAATTGCAGCAAGTTTTCCGGGTCATGAAGCAGCAAAGTACAATATTATGTTCTTTTTCTGAAATGCTGTATTAGTTTTAACCAGATGTAACAGAACCCACACCTTCCAAAAACTTTTGTCTCGTCAGTTCACAGAATATTTTACCAAAAGGCTTGGTATCAAGATGTTTTTTGGCAAATGTGAGAGGGGCTTTTGTGTTCATTTGGTCAGCAGTGGTTTTCGCCATTTGAACTCTCCCATGGATACAATTTTTGCTCAGTCTCTGTCTTATTGTTAAATCATGAACACTGATCTTAACTAAGGCAAGTGAGGACTGTAGCACTTTAGATGTTGTTCTTTTGTGACTTCCTGGATGAGTCGTCGATGTGCTCTTAGAGTGATATTGCTAGGCTGGCCACTCCTGGGAAGATTCACCACTGTTCTATGTTTTCTCCATTTGTGGAAAATAGCTCTCACTGTGGTTTGCTGGAGTCCCAAAGCCTTAAAAATAGCTTATTAACCTTTTCCAGACTGATATATGTCAATGACTTTCTTTTTCATGTGTTCTTGAATTTCTTCAGATTGAGGCATGACCAGGGGTGCACCTAGTCTTTCTGATGCCTGAGCCGGAAATTGAAATTGCGCCCCTGCTTCCCCTCCCCCTCCTTTTGGTCCTGACTATGGGTGAGAGAACTTGTGTTTTGAAGTTCGGCATACAAGTTTTGGGTTTGGGTTATCTAAGAATTCTGTTATGGATTTTGCTACCACAGACCATAAGTCATGGTCCGTGGTAGAGGAATCCATAACGGAATTCTTAGATAACCCAAACCTTGTACACCGAACTTGAAAACACAAGTTCTTTCATCCCTAATCCTGAGACAGAGCATGAAGAGACACAGAATTCCTTATGCTGCCGCTCATCCAGCCCCTGCGCCGGCCAGCTCATATTTTAACCTGATGCATACAGCATCATGACAGGACCGAGCAGGCACCAGCAACAGGATGAGAGGAGAGCAAGCTCAGTAGTACTGCTACACTCCTCAGTAGAGCAGTGTGCCACACAGAACGTCCTGATCTGGATGGAGTGACTGACATGACACAGCGAGCACAAAAAGGACAATACATTTGCTTTAAAGGAGTTTCCCTGGAATAGAATGTTGATGACCTATCCTGAGGAAAGGTCATCAATATCTTATCAGTGAGAGTCCGACTCCTAACACCTGGAAAACCTATTTAATGTTTTTTGTGACATAACAGTAACATTGCATATCTATGAAATAGAGAGGAAAATATTTTGCGGACCAGAGGCACGGATCGGGAGCACTTCCGTGGGCTTTCGGGTCCGTGCCTCCGCACCTCAAAAGAAAGGAAATGTCCTATCTTTTACTGTATCTTGCGGATCATGGACCCATTCAAGTCAATGGGTCCGCACCGCATCATAGAGTGCACACGGCCAGTGCCTGTATATTGTGGATCGCTGTTTGTGGTCTGCAGCACGGGCATGGATCCCTTACATTAGTGTGAATGAGCCGTTATAGTGAATGCACTGCAATAATAACAGCAGTGGAACATATGGAACATACAGAACTGATGACCATGCCAGTTAATATTAATAATAATAGAAGTGTGGAGCAAATTGAGCTTTGGATCCAAGATACAAAACTTCATTTTAATGCTGTACAGAGATTCTCCTCCGTACAGGATTAAAATGTATGCACTCCGACGAGGTGAAATCCGTTATCTCCGAAGTTTTAAAATGGTTTTTAAGTTCACAAATTGAAGGCCAAAGATATTCACCGAAGTCTTGCGAGACTTTGGTGATAATGAATTTCCCTGGCCAGAGCCCATACATTTGAATGCTGTACGGATACCAATCTCCGTACAGCATTCAAACAATGTTTTGAAAAAATCGACTTTGGATCTTGGATTCGAAGTTTAATTAACTCAACACTAAATATTAGTATTCCAGAATCACAGTGATCAGGATAGTAGCAGATAATTGTACGACCTATTAGAATAGAGATATTTGGGGTTACATTCAGCATTTACTCTGAAATAGAATAATGGATCATGGTATGACCTGCTTTTAATTGCTGAAATTAGGCTTCATGCATATGCAACAAGCCCAGGAAAAGCGAACAGAGGATTGGAAGGGTAGTGGCTCTGGTAATTATAGTCGTGCATACAGTACACAGCGGCAATCCTCCCACTGATGCTCCCTGGCGCCATGCGGTGATAGGAAGTCACACCCTTTCTTCGCTCAGGCCACACTCTGGTGTTAGGCTCCTGCCTGGTGGAGGGTTGGTATAGAATAAGGAGTCAGGAGTTGAACCAACAAGAACTTTACTTGAAGATATTGGCCTTGAGGTAGAAAGCAGCCATGCAAATAATGCCTTGGTACATAAAAAGAAGGTGAGCTGCAACTCCAGACAACAAGCAGGGTAAGACAGTGGTGTGCAGGTTCCAACTCATTCTGAGAGAGAGGGGGATACTTTCCTTAACTTGCTCAACTTGCTCTGGCAACCTAGTCTTTCGGTCCTTTGGATCTTCTAAAACTAGAATTTGGCAACCAACAGGGTGGTCTCCCTAGTGGCAGGCATTACTCATCTGCTCCATTATTTGAACAGGCTGCTTCAATACAATCAGTCCACTTCATCTCTGACTCCAGGACAGTGGCACTACAAAAAGAAGGGATCCAGTAACTCTTTGGCTTGGTTTCTTATCTTTCTTGCCCAATCTGGGGAGTGCCCAGGGGCACACAACATAAGTTACATGGTCCTCTCCCAACTAACTTCCTAAGCATGCCTTCTACTATATATATATATATATATATATATATAGATAGAAGGATGTGGGCAGCACAGCTGTCTGGACGGTACGGTTGGAGTGCCAGCGGCTGAGGAGGCGATCCACCTCCAACAATATAAAGACAAGAAATTCCACAGCACATCCAGTTGTAAAAAGTAAAAAAAGACGGCTTTATTCACCAGACACGCGACGTTTCGATCCGCTCAATGGGATCTTTTTCAAGCAGTGACAAAAGTGGGCAGTGCATAGTACATATTTATGCGGTTTAGGCATCATTAAACAATTAACAAATCAAAATACAATTTATCACATATAATGTAGTGAAAACAACAGTACAATAATGTTATCATTTGTGTTTGAACAATCAAAATCTGCAATTCAATCAGTGCATTGCAGTGGCATTAATCCTTCTTATACAGTATATCATAGCCATTAAAAATATGACATAATACATTAATTGTGGTGATAGTGAATACAGGTGCAGATCTTTCCAGTACCTTAATAACCTAAAGTGCACAGGTGCGTCCTCAGTTGGAGATGACATGGATCGCGGGAGTATAAGGTGCAGTCAAACACATGTGGATCTCGGCGTATCAATCTATACACTGCGCATGTCAGAGGACCTTTCCAAGTAATTCAGTCACATGATCACGCGTACACCGGTCACGTAGTGCGCATGTCCAAGGACCTTGGAACATGTGATCGCATCACGTGATCACGCACCCGGTCATGTGGCCCAATGTGTCACGTCACAGAAAAGAAGGAAAGAAATCCTAGTTACTCCGTATCTCGCGCTGTCAATAGACAGCCGATCGTGTATCTGATCATATGTTCAAACACACGAACATCTCATCGTAAAGAGTATGTATATATAGAACACCTAGTGAGGTGGTATATTAATCAAAATACTGTCCGCATCCCAGCACAAGAGGATTCCACCCGCACCAGCATCCCATGATCACCGCATGTCAGTATTGGTTGCAATTGTCAGATCCAATATAGGAGGCAAATAAATATGGGTCAGTGGTTCATCAGGGAACTAAGCAGGCAACGTCTTAGACGGAAGTACCGTTGTTATAAAGACAGTGTCTAATGTGCGGATGTACCGCCAGATACCCATTCGAGTTATCAGCTCAAAATGGTCATTATAATGCCTTCCAGTCATATCGAGGAACACAACCAAAGTGACTCGGTTGTCACCGCTCAGTCCCAGGTTGAAATAACCCCCTGTTCATAGGATCCCATTCCTGGAAATCCGGTGTAACAGTCCGGGGTCATCCTCTAGACTGTGAGGCAATCTCAGGAACCACCTATTGAAAAACTCCTAATGTCGCCTCTCCCTCTGATACCACTGACTCCAAAAGCAACCTCCATAATCGGCCAGAGAATGCAGGTCGCTTACTGAACATCGTCGGCATTCCATGGAAACGCTGTGCATGGGAGTAATTCATGCGCTCAGTGCGGAAAAGTAGATCATATACCTCAATGTTCAAAAATAAAATAAATAGTAATGTATGGAAAAAAATATGTATCGAAAAGAAATTGTTGAAAATTCGTAATACGGTTAGTTCAGGTCCCATGATGATCCAGTCGATTGACCCTGCACCGTTCTCCCCTGGCAAAAACCAGATCCATTGTCACCATCCCCTGAGAACAATAAAAACAATATATAGAATTACCCCGTTGATTCAACAAGGAACACTACCACAAATAACCTCAAATTGAAACAGGCGAGCAGAATCCCAGCGTGCCCACTCAAGACAAAAGCCAGGCTTTTGTCTTGAGTGGGCACGCTGGGATTCTGCTCGCCTGTTTCAATTTGAGGTTATTTGTGGTAGTGTTCCTTGTTGAATCAACGGGGTAATTCTATATATTGTTTTTATTGTTCTCAGGGGATGGTGACAATGGATCTGGTTTTTGCCAGGGGAGAACGGTGCAGGGTCAATCGACTGGATCATCATGGGACCTGAACTAACCGTATTACGAATTTTCAACAATTTCTTTTCGATACATATTTTTTTCCATACATTACTATTTATTTTATTTTTGAACATTGAGGTATATGATCTACTTTTCCGCACTGAGCGCATGAATTACTCCCATGCACAGCGTTTCCATGGAATGCCGACGATGTTCAGTAAGCGACCTGCATTCTCTGGCCGATTATGGAGGTTGCTTTTGGAGTCAGTGGTATCAGAGGGAGAGGCGACATTAGGAGTTTTTCAATAGGTGGTTCCTGCGATTGCCTCACAGTCTAGAGGATGACCCCGGACTGTTACACCGGATTTCCAGGAATGGGATCCTATGAACAGGGGGTTATTTCAACCTGGGACTGAGCGGTGACAACCGAGTCACTTTGGTTGTGTTCCTCGATATGACTGGAAGGCATTATAATGACCATTTTGAGCTGATAACTCGAATGGGTATCTGGCGGTACATCCGCACATTAGACACTGTCTTTATAACAACGGTACTTCCGTCTAAGACGTTGCCTGCTAAGTTCCCTGATGAACCACTGACCCATATTTATTTGCCTCCTATATTGGATCTGACAATTGCAACCAATACTGACATGCGGTGATCATGGGATGCTGGTGCGGGTGGAATCCTCTTGTGCTGGGATGCGGACAGTATTTTGATTAATATACCACCTCACTAGGTGTTCTATATATACATACTCTTTACGATGAGATGTTCGTGTGTTTGAACATATGATCAGATACACGATCGGCTGTCTATTGACAGCGCGAGATACGGAGTAACTAGGATTTCTTTCCTTCTTTTCTGTGACGTGACACATTGGGCCACATGACCGGGTGCGTGATCACGTGATGCGATCACATGTTCCAAGGTCCTTGGACATGCGCACTACGTGACCGGTGTACGCGTGATCATGTGACTGAATTACTTGGAAAGGTCCTCTGACATGCGCAGTGTATAGATTGATACGCCGAGATCCACATGTGTTTGACTGCACCTTATACTCCCGCGATCCATGTCATCTCCAACTGAGGACGCACCTGTGCACTTTAGGTTATTAAGGTACTGGAAAGATCTGCACCTGTATTCACTATCACCACAATTAATGTATTATGTCATATTTTTAATGGCTATGATATACTGTATAAGAAGGATTAATGCCACTGCAATGCACTGATTGAATTGCAGATTTTGATTGTTCAAACACAAATGATAACATTATTGTACTGTTGTTTTCACTACATTATATGTGATAAATTGTATTTTGATTTGTTAATTGTTTAATGATGCCTAAACCGCATAAATATGTACTATGCACTGCCCACTTTTGTCACTGCTTGAAAAAGATCCCATTGAGCGGATCGAAACGTCGCGTGTCTGGTGAATAAAGCCGTCTTTTTTTACTTTTTACAACTGGATGTGCTGTGGAATTTCTTGTCTTTATATATATATATATATATATATATATATGACGTGACAGCTCCACCTAGTGGTGAAAGTGTGGAAATGCAGTTACCAGCCTGTTCTGAGGAGTTTGCAGCTATTACAGAGGGAATAGACAATGGCATAAGATGACATATACAAAAGTTTGAAGTGTCCCCTTTTCAGACGTAGTGGGACACTGCAGTAGTTTGTGTGCCCTTGTGTGGTGATAGAAGTATCCAGTTATCAAAATTATTGTTAGGAGTAGGCACCCCTCCCCTGACATCCCTGTAGTGGGTTATCACCTCATCCATGTCCTTTCCCAAAGCCTGGTCAAGAGATTGTAGCCATAAAATCAGTAAAATTGAACCACTCCACAAAGACTCCTATAATAAAACCTGAAGATACAGTTAGAGTCCTACACAAATCTTTAACAGATCATAACCACTAGCGGGGTCAGGAAAAGGCTAGCATCCTCTCCAGCCAAGATCACACATAGAACTAGCATCCTATCTTGCGATATACAGCAAAGAAATACGTAATCAAATCGATCCCAGCTAGCAGGTAGTAACAGAGCAATTAAATAACTTAAGCCACCTTTCTATTGCCTCCACCATGTTTGGTAGCCAAGTGTGCGGAACATTAGGACGGAGTGAATGGAGGTAATATGAAGTTACTATGTTATGTTGTATTTTCTATGATAACCCCATTGTTTGTATGCACTGTCCTTTTTTTTTTTTACTAAAACTTCACTTTAATAAGAGCCCTTGTGTTTTAACGATTCCATGACCTTAGAAGAAGCGTTGCCTATATTGTGTTATTAACCTGTGAATGCTAGCCCACAGAGTGAGTTGTAGAGTGTACTGGGGAGTTATTTAATGCAAGGTCTCGTCACCCTGATATGATGAGTGGTGGCAGCTAAGATTGATTCGTTTGGGATGATAAAGAGTTGACAGAGGAAGGTCCAGACTCCCTGCCAGGCTCCTATCCTGAATCTAAGTCGGTGATCCTGACACCTTGATGTTAAAGGGTTTCTACCACTTCGGTGTCACATATTTAGCTGTCAGACACAAGCGATCCGCTAGTGTCTGCTCTGCCCAACCATCCTAATATAATTGCTTTTGGGGCAGCCGTTTTGCTAAAAAAAGAACTTGTATTAATATGCTAATGAGCCTCTAGGTGCTATGGGGGCGTCATTAGCACCTAGAGGCTCCGTCTACCTTCAGAAACTGCCGCCGCCCAGCGCGTCCCTCCAGCCCGCCCATCTCCTCCTGAATGCGATCCTCCTTGTGAGCGCCTGTATTCGGCGCATGCGCAGTGAATGTCTGACAGCTTCCCTGCTCAGACATCTCCACTGCGCCTGTTCCTCGGAGCACTATGGCGTCATCGCGCAGGCGCAGTGGAGATGTCTGAGCAAGGAAGCGGTCAGACATTCACTGCGCATGCGCAGAATACATACACTCACAAGGAGGATCGCATTCAGGAGGAGATGGGCGGGCTGGAGGGACGCGCTCGGCGGCGGCAGTTTCTGAAGGTAGACGGAGCCTCTAGGTGCTAATGACGCCCCCATAGCACCTAGAGGCTCATTAGCATATTAATAAAAGTTCTTTTTTTAGCAAAACGGCTGCCCCAAAAGCAATTATATTAGGATGGTTGGGCAGAGCAGATACTAGCGGATCGCTAGTGTCTGACAGCTAAATATGTGACACCGAAGTGGTAGAAACCCTTTAAGAGTTTTGGCAGAGTGCAAGACAGAAGTGTGGTTGGTGACAAGGTGACAGCAAATGGTATTGGTGACAAGGCCATTTTTTGCAAATAAATAGGTGCGGAATAGGCTTGAGTAGTAGCACATCCAACAGTATCAAAGCACAATTCCAGCAGCCGTTCACAGTGCAATTCTTCCCATATAACAATGTATGGATGGCTAGCAGCCATTATAAGGGCTGTGGTACTCCTTCTCTCTGTCTTTCTGTGAGAATTCTCTCTGCAGAACCATAGGCATGCAGCTGAGGTTCTTAGTATATATATTTGTAATTCACAAGCTGAAGGGTACATAGTAAAATTTGGAAAGGTATGTTAGCAATGTTCCCTCTCACAACAGCAAAGTCTCTATTAACCATAAACAAGCATGCTGACTGACTCCAATGCATGGCCTTGCTGATTCGGGACCTTCTAATCTTCCTTTCTTCTTTTGGAACACTTTTGTATGAGGCATCTTTAGATGTAGATGTCTCAGATATAAAGATTTTCTGAGCTCAAGCCTAGCCGTGAAGAGTAAGCATATTTGGGCACTCTCTCTTCTTCAGCTAAGCACAAACTCAGAACTAACTAGGGAGCAGACCCATAGCCATTTCCTAGAAATCTCAAAGTGGTTGAGTCAAGGTGGTTAATACTGACTTATCCATACATTACTATTGAGTACACAAAGACAATAAATCTCAACATTTCACTTAACAATTCAACATTAGAACAATCAACATTTTTTCAGTGACCCTATTGTTTACGGTATGAGATATAGACACGGCTGTGTGCATGAAGCTTTAATATGTATATGATCATACCCTAGGTAGTCTTTAAAGTCATTTTTTTGGAGCATGCAGTGTGACAAACATGAAGAAACACTGATATATTAAATATTATGTACATTCAGGCTAGTTTGTACAGCCTTGTGTAAATAGTAGCCCTCCCATAAAGTAGAACTGAGAATTCAGCTTTAGGCTACATTGCAGATGGTATTGTTGGTCAGTATTTGGTAAGGAATACAATGTACAGCATTTACAAGGTAAGTCATCTTTGAAACTATATATAACATATTAAGTCTCTTTGTAATAAAGTTATGCTCAAAAAGCCACAAGGTTTAGAGGACTGCAAAAAAAATAAAACTTTATGCTAAAGGTGAAACCTTCTTTCCTCTAAACATAGTGCCCCCTTGGCATGGTTACAAGATATATTTCTACATATTAAAGGGGTTATCCAGCTTTGCAATACTGAGGGTCAGTCCACAGGATGCCATCAATATTAGATGAGTGGGTGCCAACTCTCAACTGTTTGAAGGTTTTGCAAGTGCTGCAGTCACCTCAATGATTACAATGTTCTGTGCAGTGTTCATTCGTGGAACACTTTATTTTTCATAGTATCTGCAGCATTGTTCAATTCATTTTAATAGGACAACACTACAATATAAAAAAAAAAGCTATGTAAACTCCTCTTCAAACTGCTGATTCGCAGAGTTACCAAGAGTCGGACCCCCACCAATCTAATATTGATGGCATGTCCAGAGCCCGACTGGAGAGCCTACAGCTCACCAGTAAAAATTCAAATTGGGGGCCTACTCTAAAACGACATTAATATATTACCTACCCACAATACCCAGTTTTTGTATATGAACTGTGGGGGATTAGCTCTCTTTCGGGGGTCATTCACACAGACATCTTCGCCAGACACCAAGTTTAAGGTCCAAACACTGTGCTTTATTGCGGCACATAAATGTAATCATAAATATTTATACAAAATAATAAACACTCGCCCGGCTGGGCTGTAACTAAACATAACATATCACTGACTCACCTAGAGCACCGTTCACACACGATCTCAAGTCCAGTACCTTTATGGGGGAGTGTGGCCCAGTAGTCCTCCGGCCTCGTGACCCTTAGGCCCAGGTGTCATGGCGTCCCCCAATGTTCTGGCTAGCACCCAGCCCCGTGGCCCCTCAGCCAGCCCGGCTGAAACCACTCGTACAAAGCCTCCAGAAGGACTCTTTTTCACAAAGACTCTCTATCTCTGACTGACAGTCAGGGCTGGGCTCTCATCCTAGACTGATTGTGGCATCTGGTGCTGCCTCAGAACTGATGACTGAAGGGGAAGACATGGAAACTCCTGCCATGAATCTCCCCTAGCAGCCATGAGGCCCGTCACTACCTTACAGAACATAGGAAATGTACTGTATAGCAAATTATCTAAAGTGCCTGGCAAAAGTATTCACCTCCTTGACTTTTTTGTATTTTGTAACATTATAGCCTTAAGTTCAATGTTTTTCAATCTGAATTTGAGGGGATGGATCAGAACACAATAGTCTAAGTTGGTGAAGTCAAATAAAAAAAAATATATAAAAAAAATATTGTTTAGAAATAGAAAACAGAAAATTGGCATGTGCATT
Organism: Bufo gargarizans; assembly: GCF_014858855.1. Lineage (NCBI taxonomy): Eukaryota > Metazoa > Chordata > Amphibia > Anura > Bufonidae > Bufo > Bufo gargarizans. The sequence continues at coordinate 205,937,378 of NC_058081.1, read as the reverse complement.
TGTATTCACCCCCTTTGTTAGGAAGACCATAAAAAGCTTTGGTGCAACCAATTATCTTCAGAAGTCACATAATTAGTGAAATTATGTCCAACTATGTGCTATCTAAGTGTTACATGATCTGTCATTACATATATACACCTTTTTTGAAAGGCCCCATAGGCTGCAACACATAAGCAAGAGGCATCACTAACAAAGCACTGCCATGAAGACCAAGGAATTCTCCAAACAAGTAAGGGACAATGTTATTGAGAAGTACAAGTCAGGGTTAGGTTTTAGAAAAATTTCAAAATCTTTGATGATCCACAGGAGCACCATCAAATCTATCATAACCAAATGGAAAGAACATGGCACAACAGCAAACCTCCCAAGAGACGGCCGTCCACCAAAACTCATGGACTGGGCAAGGATAGCATTAGTCAGAAAGGCACCACAAAGACCTAAGGTAACCCTGGAGGAGCTGCAGAGTTCCATAGCAGAGACTGGAGTATCTGTACATAGGACGACAATAAGCCGTATGCTCCATAGAGTCGGGCATTATGGGAGAGTGGCCAGAAGGAAGCCATTACTTTCAGCTAAAAACAAAAAAGGCATGTTGAGAGTTTGCGAAAAGGCATGTGGGAGACTCCCAAAATGTATGGAGGAAGGTGCTCTGGTCTGATGAGACTAAAATTTACTTTTCAGCCATCAAAGAAAACGCTTTGTCTGGAGCAAACCCAACACATCACATCACCCAAAGAACACCATCCCCACAGTGAAATGTGGTGGTGGCAGCATCATGCTGTGGGGATGTTTTTCAGCAGCTGGGACTGGAAAACTGGTCAGAGTTGAGGGAAAGATGGATGGTGCTAAATACAGGGATATTCTTGAGCAAAATCTGTACCACTCAGTGCATGATTTGAGGCTAGGATGGAGGTTCACCTTCCAGCAGGACAATGACCCCAAACACAGTGCTAAAGCAACACTTGAGTGGTTTAAGGGGACACATGTAAATGTATTGGAATGGGCTAGTCAAAGCCCAGACCTCAATCCAATAGAAAATCTGTGGTCAGACCTAAAGATTGCTGTTCACAAGTGCAAACCATCCAACTTGAAGGAGCTAGAGCAGTTTTGCCAGGAGGAATGGGCAAAAATTCCAGTGGTAAGATTTGGCAAGCTCATAGAGACTTATCCAAATCAACTTGGAGCTGTGATTGCCGCAAAAGGTGGTTCTACAAAATATTGACTTTAGGGGGATGAATAGTTATGCACATTGACTTTTTCTGTTATTTTGTCCTTTTTGTTGTTTGTTTCACAATAAATAAATAAAAAATCTTCAAAGTTGTGGGTATGTTCTATAAATTAATTATACAAATCCTCAAACAATCCATGCTAATTCCAGGTTGTGAGGCACCAAAATATGAAAAAAGTCAAGGGGGTGAATACTTTTTCAAGGCACTGTATATGTCAGTCTACTATGGCATGTGCTACCTTGTTTGGGGAGTGGAAGACTAGGGGCCCACCTTGCACAGGTGCCTACCAGGGGATTCATCTGTTATGTGTGAAAACCTGGGCTTATTCAAAGGATAGTCCATCGATAATAGAGTTGTCTTTTCTGTATACTGCAACTGACTCATTTACTTATTTAGTTTGGTTGCTCTTCTCTGCACATTCTATACACAGGTGGCCAAAACTGTATAAAAAATATTTCATGTGTATTCTGACTAGTTATCTCTATACAAGAAAAACTAGACCCAGATTTACTACTTCTAAAGATTACATAACCTTAGACAGGCTCTCTAGACCTGCACCAGATTTATCACAGTGGCTCAGGCTGGATGATAAACGTGGTGCAGGGATAAACGGTTTCTGTGACTCTCTGCCAACTATTGGTTGAATTATTTTTAGACAGATCTTTACACCAAAATCAAGATAATAGGGGAACATTTAGTTTTTTGTGTCAGTTATGTCTGTCTTTACTTTGTGTGCCTGCACCAAATTTGTGGGAAGAGGGAATGCAAATGAGCGTTCAAGAAGCTCTGCCTTTAATGCCACCAGCTGTCCTATAAGTCAAAATTCAACTTTTTAAATAGGTCTTGAGACATGACTTGGATAATAAATAAGCCAGCATCTCTTCTGCGGAAAGCTGTTTCTGGGGGATTGCCTCTCGTCATTGCAAAGCAGAGAGTACTGGCTTAACTGGGTGAGAGGCCTACGACCTTAAAGAGGACCTTTCACCACTCCTGACATGTCTGTTTTCATAGCTTCATGTATTACCCATGTAATAACAATTCTGGGGCATCTATTCTTATGTCTCTATGTTGTGCCATTCCTGTATTATTTCTACTAGCAGTTATGAATAAATTACTAGCAGTCTGCAGTAAGGGTACAGAGGGAAGGTAACAAGTTGGGGTCGTGTACCTGCAAAGTCTGAAAATGGCAGCACTGATTGGATAGAGTGAGTCTGTGCAGGTACACACCCCCAACTTGTTACCACCCCTCTGTACCCTTACTGAAGGCTAATAGCAATTAATTCATAACTTCTAGTGGAAATAATAAAGGAACGACACAACATAGAGTCATAAGAATAGATGCTCCAGAATTTGTTATTACATGGGGAATGCATGAAGCTATTAAAACAAACATGTCAGGAGTAGTAAAAGGTCTTCTTTAAATGGTGTGATAAGTCTTATAGCCCAAGCAACACTCCTCTGGAATTCTAGGAAGATGGTATGCAATTAGCTCTGTACAAGCTCTGCCTCTAACGCCACCAGATGTAAGGTAGCTATCCTGCAAATCAATGTTTTTAAAAGCCTTGACACATGACTTGGACAATCATTAAGCCAGCATCTCATCTGAAAATGTATGAACTGGTGCACCTTAATAACATATTTGGCATGATTGCAATGTGGTTTACACTTACATGTGTAACAGTACATCAGAGGGCTGCCTCGTGTAGGTTTAGACTTTTTTGCAACTTTTTCAAAAGTTGCACATAATAAATAAGCCATAATACAGTCTGACCTCACTAGTAGCTCTTAAACATAGACCAATTTGAAAAATGGCGAGGAACACCAAATGTCACAGAAATTGACCAAATGTCAAAGAAAGCGGTGTAATCGCCATGACTTAAATGGCCATGACTTGCGACTTTTTTAAGCCACTGACATTTCCGATTTGATAACTGTCCCCCTATGTTCCTACAATTTTAAAAATAATTCAACTGAACAAAATAAGCGATATTTTCCATGCTTTTATTTCAATTCCTGATCCACAGATTTGTTCCGCACTTAACTAAACATGCTTGAATGTCCATCATCTGAAATCACTACCTACACAGTGTGGGATCCAATACTTTATCACTGCTTAGCTTGTTAAAAACAAAACTCTTTTTCCTTTGTCTTTCAATCTGTCATTTCTTTCCTTACGTGACAACCTGCACATAAAGTTTCTGATATCTGTAATTTATTATCATTTATATGGTACAAGCAGAATTTGATTTTACACCCTATTAATTTCTCCATCTGTTTTACAACTTACAGAAAAATAGTGAAGTCCAATTACTTTTTTGGGGTTTCTTCCAAATTTTAGCTATTGAACATGTTTTTTCTCTCTATTTTTAATCAAAGTTACTGAACCTTTCCTTTTACAAGTATAAATACATTTTTGCTGACTATTCTAGAGATTGATTTTCCAGCATAGATTATATGTAGCCTTGATTTCTTGTCGCGCGTTTCTTACACTATTTCTTTATATTTGAATGCATGTACAACCATAAGATTAAAACCACCACCTAGTATTGTGTTAACCTTGCTGACTCATCAAGCCACCAATACCGCAGCAAATCCTTTAAACTCTGTAGTTTGTTAGGTGAGGCCTCCATGGATATGACTTGTTTTTCAAGCAAACCCATAGATGCTTAATCTTGAGATCTGGGGAAGGTGGAGGCCAAGTTAGCACCTTGAACTCTTTCAAACCATTCCTAACATTTTTTGCAATGTGTTGTCAGTGGGCATTAGCCTGCTGAAAGAGGTCACTGCTATTATAGAATACTGTGTTACGCTAATAGTATGTGATGGATCATCTATGCTAAAATGTGGGATAAAGGTGGTGCAGTGGATATCACCTATCTCGATTTCAGCAAAGCCATATATAAATTGCTGAAAAATAAGTCAATGAAAATTGGACTCAATCCCTGGATGATTCAGTGGATTTGTAGTTGGCTTAAGAATAAATATCAAAGTGTTGTATTTAATGGTATTTATAGCTGGCACTGATAACCACTACAGTGTACACGATCTGCAGGATTGAAATAAGCCATGGACGTTCAAACACAGACATTACTGGCAGTGCAGTTGCTGCTGTACCACTTAGTTGTGGTAAATGTAGTGCAGTTCCTCTTCCTTATCCAAATTTAATTATGTTCTATAGTATTACTACTTCTGGCCAGTTGTCTGTAAAAATTGTATCATTTTTAAAAGGTCATGAAGTTCTACGCAAATGAGACTACATCACCAGATCCAGTGGGAAAATAGATCTGATCAGCAATTGTAAGAAAACTATTCTCCTGCTTCCGGTCATCTTTGTGTCAGCCAGGCCACATTCACAACCAGTACAGTGTACTTGTCATTGTCATCATCAGTTACTTGTTCTCCTTCTCAGACTCCTCCTCCACCACTCTGTGAACAGTCATATAATGGAATGAGTGGCCAGAAAACAACTCCAGGTATTTTTGGTAATTGTAGTGCAGTACAAGTACACAGTCACCAAAACGCTAATCAAGAAGAACTTACAAGCTCCTTAGGAATGGAAATCTGCTCTTTACTGGTCAGTTAGATGCTCTCATTGCATTAATCATGCTAAACAGAGCAGAAAGATTCAATGGTTATGGTATCTAACACCAGACAGACTTTCACATATAATCCCAGCTTATTCTCCTCTTTGTTGGTGTAAATGTGGATTGAGGGGCTCTCCCTCGCATATGCTGTGGGTCTGCCCCTTGGTTGCCCTGCTCAAGACCAAAGTAGAGAGTTTTTTTTTAGGAGGTTCTGGGCGTTCATATCACCTTAAAGCCACAACTGGCAATCCTGGGTATTGGTCTGGGAGACATTCACCTTTCTACTCGATGGTTAGTCCCACATAGTCTCACAACCACGCTTAGGATCCATTCACACTTCTGCAATTCTGTTCCGCATTTTGTGGAACGGAATTGTGGACCCATTCATTTCTATGGGGCCGCACGATGTGTGGCCCGGATCTGGAATTGCGGATCCGCACTTCCGGGTCCGCAATTCCATTCCCCCCAAAAATAGAACATGTCCTATTCTTGTCCGCAATTTCTTTTAAGTGCCGTCGATGTGCGGTCCGCAAAATGCAGAACTGACATCACCGATGTTCGTGTTTTGCGGATCCGTGGATCCGCAAAATACACACGGACATGTGAATGGACCCTTAAGGTGATAGCTAGACATTGTAAACAATCTATAATACCTGATATAGTGGAGGTTAGACAATTGTTAAACCTACACATTTGTAAGAGGTGGACCCGAGGGAGTGCGTTAGGATACAGTGAACCACACAAGAATGAATGCACGGACAGTGAGCTGTGTGAACCAAAATAATTTTACTGACTTTAGTAGAGAAAACTATATACAATATAATGTACACCGTGATCCAGCCGGACCACACAGAGTGAGGTATGTTCTGGTGTACTGAAGTGGTGATACAAACTCTGAGTTATTAGCAACCCAAGATTGTCCACAGTGGGACCCCAGCTGGGAATTCCCTAATTTAGGTACTGTACCTTTAAATAATCATACTTTGCCTAAATGCCACTAAATATGGCAGGATCTCCTAACCAAACACAGTGAACCGAAGCCACTAGGAATCAACACTAAATTCGGGGTCTGTGTACCTGGGATCTCGGCTGAGGGACACTGTGGCTCACAGAGGCCAAATACAGAAAAATCCCACACTATCCCTCCCCCAAATGCCGATAATGCCCACTCCCTCACCTCAGCTAGACTCCGTTAAACTTCCACGTTGCTATTTGTAACTCCAGTATCGGGAAATGAATCCACTTGCTGTCGCAATAAAGCTTTACTTGCTGCAGCGGTGTCAAAACTTGTCCTCACCCTGATTGCAGGGAGGGACCTGAGCTCAGGATTTGAGTCCCATTAAAAGTGCGCACTAACCAAGTGTAAAATGCTTCAGGCTGAGATCTCCAGTGCAGGCTTGAATGGGAGTTTGGTTTTCTTGATGATGATTCACCGCTGGCCTCAGGGCAGGCAGGCCTCTGGTCTCCTCAGCTCCTGAATATAAATGAAGACTACAGATCCTCTTTAACAGGCAGCAGATATTCGCCACAGATCCTCTTTAGCAGGCAGCAGATATTCGCCACAAATCCTCTTTAGCAGGCAGCAGATATTCACCAATCGTCCTTTGCTTGCTGTGGATAAAGCCTTCAATATCTGGCTGATCACAGGACACCACAGGTAAACAATTTAGCAGACACGTCTGAATCCGTTGCTCTCCAACTGCCGACTCTCTGTCCTCCTGCCACTTCCTTTCTCCAGCCCCTGTAGCTTTTCCCAGGAAGTTAGGACATGGCAACAAAATAACAAAATGCACAAAATAAATAAGAAGCTATTTTTTACAGTCTATTTCAATAAGAAAGCCAATCAGGTACAGCTATAAGATTACTTTTCTTTTTATATATTAATTGTCAACATCTCGCCCTATTAGTTCTAAGGGGGCTGTCCGACTAAGGGCCTCTAGTGGCCAGTCACACAAACTGCATTTTATATCACTATAGCTTATTCAATGTAGTCACAGGTGTATCCAATTGGAGTATCATATGTTTCACCTTGGGGGCCCCAGACTGTGACCCCTTCACATCATATATGAACTGGTTTTTGCTCCCTCCTTGCACTCCAAGATCAGCGCTCAAAACCATTGTTTGATGTGGTTGTCCAACGCTCATGCCACTGCTTTGCCGACCACTGTATTTTGATGGAATACTGTTGCCCTAATGATCTTTGATCATTTTGCATTTGTGTATCCCTTGCATAGCCCTTGCCCTTATGTATTTCTATGCAAGATGTATATCAGCCTCATGTCTTATACCACACATATAAGTTTGATTGTACTATTTACTTTTATGTTGTTTTTTCTTTGCTTTATTTAATTTATATACCTCAGTATGTGCAATAATTTTGAAACTCAATAAAAATGTTTAAAAAATATATATATATATTTTAATCATCAGGCAGTATTACTTCTTGCCAGTGTCATATACCAATTTACTTTCTATTTGGGTAGAATTGATTCGGACCGAAATGAAATGTTTTTGTTGATTTGTTAGAATCTAGTCCTTATCTCTGACAGCTTTGAAATGAGGCTAGGATAAAGTGAATACAGTAGGAAGTTGGGCTGCATACCAAGAGGTATATCCAGTAGAAAGTAGGAGATTGTGATCTTGCTGTATAGAGCCCATAGACCACATCTGGAACATTGTAATCACTTCTGGAGACCTCATCTACAAAAAGACATTGATAAAACAGAACGGGTCCAGAGACAGGCTACAAAAATTGTAGATGGTCTTAAGCATAACATTTGTCAAGAAAGTATTAAATAAATACATTTACATAGCCTGGAGGAAAAAAGGGAAGGGAACAGGGGCAGCATGATAAAAAAAGGTACAATGAACAATGGGGCACAATCTGAAATTAGTTGGGGGGGAGGAGTAATGTTATAAAGCATTAGATGCTTAGAACTTCGCTCGTCGATGCCATCACCTGTAGTCTGCACGGGCGCAGACTACAGTGTGTAGTGAGCATGCGCGGGATTTCAAACAGGCTCGGGGATTACGACAGCACGACGGCTCTTGAATATATTATATTAGAGGTGGCGCTGGACTCAGGAAGGCGTAGCTGGGCACCGACCGAGGGGTGTGGCTGGGCACCAAGTTAGGAAAGGACATCCCCTTGGACAACTTATGTAAGTCATTAGCATATCACTAAAATCGATTTTATACAGAAATAAATCAAGACTATTAGTTAATAAGGGCATCATTTAATACAGCTACAGGAGACCTACAAGTAGCTATGTATTACTGTAGGGGGTAAAATGTGGTGACAGAATCTCTTTAAAGAGGAGAGGGGGTGCAGAGCTGGTTGTAAGGCAACTGCATTCCAGAGATGAGAACAGTCTAGACAGACATAGGGGAGCTGGGCGGTACAGGTTGTCCAGCGTCCGCATTCATGAGATGGCTGGAAACGGGGTTGAAAGGGTTCCATAAATAACATAGTGTTAGAGCCTCGACAGATAAGCAACAGTGTCAACACAAAGGGTTGCACTTGGCCTACAACAATGTTTAGGTAAGTAATATATGTCAAAGTACAGTAACATCCACTTGAATGCCCTCAGCATCACTCTGCCTCCACTAACTTGCTTTATTTATGCCCGCTTTGGCCAGCAGCTGGAGAATGTTAACACTGCCTGTACATAATATATAAGGGAACCTGTGTTGTCCAAAGAGCTTTATGCATTTGTAGGTAGAATATTCAGGTGTTCTTTCAAATGTGAATTGAGCATTGATGTTACTGCTGGATAGCAATGGTTTCTTCATTGCTACTCTTTTATGAATCCCATTTGTGTTAAGTCTATTTCTTATTGTGTCGTGAAGAATAACTTTCTTGGAATGTGTGTTACTTTGGGGATGTTTGGAACTTTTTGCTCTGCCCTTGCAGTAATTCTAGCAGGATAGCCATTCCTGGGAGGATTCACTGCTGTTTCAGTCATCTCTATAGAGTGGCTCTCACTGTTGTGTGAGATCAGACCTTATAAAAGGCTTTGTATTGCTTTCCAGACTGATATACTTACTAATAGAAAAACTCCAAATTAAAGGGAATGTTAGAGAGCAGGGAGTGCTGAGCAGATGAATATATAGTTTGGGGAAAATTTTTAAATTTGCTATTTATGTTGGCTTGAAAAAGCCTGTAACATCCTATTCTTCTATAACATCCTGTTCTTCTGTTACATCCTGTTATCCTGTAACATCCTGTTATCCTGTAACATCCTGTTCTTCTGTAACATCCTGTTATCCTGTAATATCCTGTTATCCTGTAACATACTCTTATCCTGTAACATACTGTTATTCTGTAGCATCCTGTTCTTCTGTAACATCCTGTTATTCTGTAACATTCTGTTATCCTGTAACATCCTGTTATCCTGTAACATACTCTTATCCTGTAACATCCTGTTATTCTGTAACATCCTGTTCTTCTGTAACATCCTGTTATCCTGTAACATCCTGTTCTTCTGTAACATCCTGTACTTCTGTAACATCATGTTATTCAATTGTTTCAGCTTATTATTCTGTTTTATTCTTCTTTTCCCCCCCCCCCCCTCCCTCCCTCCCTTTTCTATACGCTACTCCTCCTACAGTTTTGGGATTACAAACACTAAACTTTCCACACTTCTTCAACCTATAGTGAGGTAAGAGGTGAATGGGATAGATGGCTCTACTGCTCAAGCAAATGATAGAGGTGTAGGACTGCTAAATCTGACTCACCCAGTCAGGATAGTAGAAATTAAAAAGTAAAGAGATAAGCAGGCACACTCATATATAGGTAAAACCTGATCTACTTTATTTATAGGAATAGTAATAATAGGATATAGATAAAAATGCTGGTTAGGTTTAATTGTAAAATATGAGATGAATTTGATCAATAGTCAAAAATGAGAGTCAATAAAAATGTTCCTTGGAGTAAGAATAAAAATAAAGAATAAAAATAAAGTAAAATAAAATAGCCACTTATGGTGAAAAGTAGTCAATAAATGGAGTTCCACCGTGGAATAATCCTTCACAAGACAAGTGAAGATATGCAGTGATTAACACTGATCTTGCATTAAACCAGGAAGGGTCTTCCTTGATCTGGGGCTTCAGTGTGTATGTATAGAAACAATAAATGTAAGGTCAAGTAGATGTGATGCTGTACGATGCTATGGGAAGAAAAGGTGCTCTGTGCCTAAGTGCGGTGTCCCGCGCTGTCTCCGGCTACAGAGATCACTTACCCACCAACCGGCGCTGCTGGGACATATCCTCTGATGACAGTCAGCTGTTCCTGGAAGAATTTGCAAAGTCAAACGCCATCTGGTGGTGAAGTCTTTGGCGTTCCTCGTGGCGCCCGGAGCATGGTTCGCGCCTTTGTAGTATGATGCGGGTGGTCACGTGATCACGGTCTTTGCAATATTTTTCAGAGCTCTCCTTATGGTGTAGTTTAGATGATACACCGTACTTAGTCTTTGACAATCCTCTATAGGCTTTTGCTTAGATGCATTTCGGGAGACTCTCCCTTCATCAGTAAGTACATGTTTGTAGTCTACTGTGGGGATATCCCTTGACATATATGCCAATGTTTTTTTCACATAATTTCTTGTCTTTGTGGATAGCGAATGGTTTCACTTCATAATTTTCTCATAATGATAAGACGCGTACCATGCATAGCATATGATTTAATATATTTAGTTCAGTTTTATATAAATTAGGAAGGCATTTTATCTCTAAATTCAATGTTTTGTATTTAATTATTCTTTTAGAAAACACATTGGGAAACATTTATCAAGACCAGTGTTTCACACGCCAGTCATAGAGGGTCGTTTATTATCCTCTGTGCTCCAGAATACTGGTGTCAAAAAGTCACAAAGTTTGGTGCATGCTGTAGTTGCGAAAAAGTGTGCAACTTTTGGAGGTTTTCAGACACAGCCTGCTACCAATGCCCCCCTTAATCACTCTCCGTTTACATCTGATGCAACATCATTATTAAGAGGAGCATGCTATTAATATTTGTGTTGAATCTTTGCAGGCCACGCTCTAAAGTGCAGATCTATACCAGCAATCTACCCCACACCACCCGCCACTTTGAAAAGTGTCTGTAAACCTCCAAAGTCACAACATTTTAAATAACTACAGCATGCATCTAACTTTGAGACTTTTTAGCACTGGTATTCTGGGTCACATGGGATGATAAATGTCCCCCACTATGTTTATTATGAGTGCTAGATTGGAATATACAACTGATGACTGCTCATATGTGACCTTGGTATAGCTGAACTTTGCATCAGCCACCAGTAAAATATCACAGTAGAAAATATGTGCTGAAGGTTAAGGAAGATCATAGCTAGCATGGTACCAAGATGATTTTACTCCAGTTACTAACTGCATCTACAGGGCATGTGAAATCATTACACATTATTTTTTGCCTGTAGCACTTGACTTATCATAAACCTCAAAGGTGTACAGAGAATAATCTTTTATTATCCTACCATCAGAGTAGTGTCTACCATAACTTCTATATAATTACCAAAGGACATCTCAAATAAAGACAAAGCCTCAGTTGCAGGGCACAAGTAAAGAAAATACATTTATCAAAACTATGTTAAACAAGCAGTCAATGAGCTTGCCTTCAGATCGATTAATGGCAAGTTGGAAGCCACAAAAAGAATACACTTGGCAGTATGTCTTCTGCTAGTTTGCTAGTGGATTCCCCTGGTGGATATCAAAAGGTGTCGCTGCCAAAATGCAGAATTTCCCTAGTGTCTTGTTACTTTATCCTTGATCGACCCCTCCATTTTAAATGTTAGTGGAAAACTGTATGTTTGTGCAGATTTTTCTAACAGAGCTTTTCCCATGTCTGCTGGTCAGCTTCTACCTAAACAAATGGAACTATAACTCAAAGAGTTTGTTGGCATAATTGCATATGTGCTGTAACTTATGTGCAGTGTGCGTGCTGCAGTTGGAACTTAGCTTTAGGGCTTTTACACACGACCGTACGGATGACATCCGTGTGACGTCCGTGTTACATCCATATTTTTTGAAGATCCATTGTAACAATGCCTGTCCTTGTCTGCAAAACGGACAAGAATAGGACATGTTCTATTTTTCTGCGGAACGGACTTGCAAACATACGGATATGGAATGCACACAGATTCATTTTCCGACCCATTCATTTCAACAGCACACCGTTCCGCAGCCCCGCAAAAAAGATAGAGCATGTCCTATTCATGTCCATAAAAGGCCGGCCATGTGCTGTCTTCAAAATGCGAAAAGCACACAGTTGGTATCTGTGTGAATGGACCCTAAAAAAAAATGCATCTAAATCAAATCAGTATTTGGTTTGTATTTCCCAGGACCAAACTCTAATTCCATTTGCTATCTCCAGCACTTCGACAAACAAATTGTCTTGTGTTACAAAAACGCAAATGCCTACTTGCCTTACAAATCTGAATATGATCAGCGTTGCCATCAGCGTTTCCATCAGCTTAGAATTGGCAGAAACCAGTCGAACCAGGTACGTACATCTACTGAAGAAGTCTGACCAGAAGTGGTTTTCATGGAAGAACTGTGGCAATTGCCCTGCAAACAAATGTGGATAGGGAAATGACATAAAATAATATAGGATTTAAAAAAAAGTTAAAAATAATGATCTTGAACTAGGAGGCGGAAGTCAAAGTGGAGTAGGAGGTTGAGGAGGTGGTGGATGTGGCGGTGTAGGTGGAAGCATTGGTGGAGGAGGAGGAGGTAATCAACACTATTTTTGTATTTTTTATTATTTTTTATTATTTATTTTTTCATTTTTTCTGAAATTTGGGAAGACCCCAAAACAGTAGGAAATATAAAAAAGAAAACAAAGAGAAAGTGCGCTGTAGTAAAACAATAGCTGGGTGAGGCTGGTATACATGTCTAATCTGCACAAGGTACGGACAAGTCATGGGGGATCCGGGCCTGGTTCATTTTAATGAACGTGAGCTTGTCCATTGGCTGCGCTTGTCTGTGATCACAGACAGCTGCGCTTGTCTGTGATCACCCCCCCCCCCCCCCCCAGCCGTGCTGAACACATGTTCAGACAATACACTGGCTGCAGGGCAGGCCAGCACCTCCAAGGCGTAAAGGGCAAGCTCAGGTCATGTGGCCAATTGGGAGACCCAGAAGTTGAATGGGACAGACCTATCAGTCAGATGGTGTTGCGCAGTGCACACCTAATTTTGTCCGCTACTTGATTGTGCAGGGCGGGGATGGCTCGCCTGGAAAAGTAGTTGCGGCTGGGAACCACGTACTGTGCGACAGCCACCGCCTATACGTTTTTTAAAAGTCTCCATCTCCACCAGACAAAATGACAGCATTTCAAAGGGCAGGAATTTTGAAATGCTGGCATTCAGGGCCAGGGATAGCGGGTGGGTAGGGGGGTACTTCTTCTTTCTTTTACTTGGTGACGATGACGGACGTGGTGGTGTTGCTGCCACATCATCTGTTTGCGGGGTGGCAGGTGCCACTGTCACTCCAGAGGGGGAGGAAGAGGCTGAGACTGCAGCAGAAGAGGGACCAGGAGGAGCCTGAGATATTTTGTGTTTCTTTAGGTGTTTACTCCACTGCAGCTTGTGCTTTGCATTGAGATGCCTGGTCATTCCATATCACCTACCCTGAGTTTTCCTAGGCTAGGTTGAGACCATTGGCAGCCTGCCCACCTATGCTTCACTAAGACATAATTTTTTTGTTATAATTTTCTCTTATTTTTTCATATATTGTTTGTTTTTTTGCCTGCCTCTTGGCTCCCTGCTAAGTTATCCTGGGACCCTCTACCTGAAGGTCCAGTGACTAACACTCTCCTTTTCTTTTCCTGTCTCTGACATGCAGGTGGTGCTCAGGTTTAGAACATTTATGTCTCGCTTCAGCATGCAAACCACTCGTGTTTTGTCGTCAGCACATCGTCTGAAGAACTGTCACGCCAGGGAAATCCTTGGAGCTGACTTTGGTGTGCTCAGTCCCTGGATGAGCAGATGTACTGGCTAGGGTACGGCCACTCTGTTTTTGCACACTGCTCCCTATTTTGCTGTGCGGCTGGTGCTGTGTAACCACCACCTCTTCCTCCGAACTGCACACGTCACTTGCATGACCTTGATTCCATGTGGGGTCAAAGACCTAATTATCCTCCACATCATCTTCCACCCACTCTTCACCCCTGCCTTCCTTGCCAGTCTGCACACTGAAGAAAGCCGCCGAACTTGGCACCTGTGTTTCGTCATCATCAGAGATGTGCTGCGGTGGTCCTGCCATGTCCACATGCAGAAACATAAGTGGGTGGGCATCAGTGCACTCAATCTCTTCCACTTCTGGAGCAGGGCTATGTGGACGACCCTCAGAAACCCTGCCAGCAGAGTCTTAAAAAAGCATAAGAGACTGCTGCATGAGTTGGGGTTCAGACTGCTTGGCTGATTTGCAGGGGGGTGAGGTGAAAGACATATGCCCATGGGCTGCAGGTGCCAATTCTGCACTTTCAGCAGGAGACCGGGTGGGAGACAATGTGAAGGAACTGGAGGCACTGTCAACCACCCAATCTACTACCGCCTCTACAGTACTTGTTCTGGCCTTACCATTCGTACACAATTCGTATATATTCGTACACGGTATTCGGGCTGCAGGTGCCAATTTGTACACCATTCGTATATATTCGTACATGGTATTCGGGCTGCAGGTGCCAATTCTGCACTTTCAGCAGGAGACTGGGTGGGAGACAATGTGAAGGAACTGGAGGCACTGTCAACCACCCAATCTACTACCGCCTCTACAGCACTTGTTCTGGCCTTACTATTCGTACACCATTCGTATATATTCGTACACGGTATTCGGGCCTACAAAATAACACTGAACGTTCTGTCGCCTATGTGCACCTGAGAAAGGTGTTTCATTTTGGCGTGTAGCTGGCACAGACCGACCACATCCTCTCACTGCAACAGGAGCTCCACCAACCCCAGCAGCACCATTACCAGAGCCTAGTCCCTTATTTGATGCTCTCCTCATTCTTTGAGGTCACCCACTGAACTAACAGACAGATTAACTATATTAATTTCCCTGTCACATATGCAGTGCAGGTGTACTTCACACAATAAATGGGTATATTACGTGCACCTAACTAACAGACGGATTAACTATATCAATTTCCCTGTCACATTGTGTGTCCGGGGTACAAAGTACAATGTTGCATTTCACTCACACAAAAAAATCGCTGTAGGTCACCCACAGAATTAACAGCCAGATTTATGATTAGCTTTCAGGGTCAGGGGTGCAGAGATGGTGTATTGCACCCACAAAAAATCGCTGTAGGTCACCCACAGACAGTGGCATAGCGTGGGTTGCCAGCACCCGGGGCAAGCCAAAAATTGCGCCCCCCGTACCCCTTTTAACATATGCTGTAGTAGATCACTAGCAGTCCTATGTAACACCTCAGATAACACAGAGATAACTCTCTGAGTACAGATAATCTAGCAGATGGGTGTGAGACCCCAGAATTCAGAATACAGTGTGACATGAAGTCTGGGGCCAGGATGCGGCAGGGTGGGCCATATTCTCAATCTCCTCCCCCAACCCTACCGTGAAACAGATATGTGCATGGACATTATTATTACAGTATAATACCGAACCATACCTGTTACATCCAGTGACGTCTCCTGTGATGTAGAGTAGACTTTCCTCAACGTCTTCATTCAGAGATAAGACCGCCATGATACCTTCTTTCAGCCACTTCTCGTCTTTGCAGAGTTTCACAGAATTTTTTTTAGGTTCCTCACTTTACTATCATCCTCTCCTTCCTGGTGTCTCAACACTGTCATCCTGCTGCCTCCCAATACTGTGCTAGAGCCAGACAGATAGTCCCCCATTCCTCATAATATTATTTCCCCCTGTATATTATAATGGCCCCCTCTTTATTATTAATATAATGTCCCCCTCTTTGTTAATAATATAATGGCCCCCTCTTTATTATTAATATAATGTCCCCCTCTTTGTTAATAATATAATGGCCCCCTCTTTATTATTAATATAATGTCCCCCTCTTTGTTAATAATATAATGGCCCCCTCTTTATTATTAATATAATGGCCCCTCTTTATTATTAATATAATGGCCTCCTCTTTGTTATTATAATGTCCCCCTCTTTATTATTAATACAATGGCCGCCTCTCCACTCTTATTACTATGCCATTCAGTAGGATATCCTCTTTCTGCTCCAGTCCTCTCCCACCCCCCATACTGCCCCCAGTGCCTCTGCAATCAGGTAAGGTTACATAAAAAAAATACTTACCTGTCTCCATCACAGCTTGTGGCGTCCCAGCGCAGGCGGTCACCAACGCCTCACTGTGCCTTCCTGCGCCGTGTCATCTCACGAGATCCGACGCAGGAGGTCACAGTGAGATTATCGTGACAGAGTCCTGCATCGCTCTACTGCCTTATAGGCTTCAGGCCTAGTGGCCTGAAGCCTATGAGGCATAACGGAGGGGAAGGGAGCCATAGGCTCCCGTAGCGCTCATTGAAATTTCGGCTGCCTGGCGCCCCCTGCAATTTGGCGCCCGGGGCACTGGCCCCTCCGCCTCCCCTTCCCCACGCTATGCCCCTGCCCACAGAATTAATAGCCATATTTATGATTAGCTTTTCTGTGTCAGGGGTGCAAAGATGGTGTATTGCACCCACAAAAAATCGCACTAACACTGTCCCTCGATTCAACTGCCTGCTTTCTGTCCCTTCACTACTGAGAGCTGATGGGCAGTGATACACGTGCTCCAGGTTATATAGAGGCTGGGTCACATGATGCACAGGCCAATCACAGCCATCCTGCAGCCTTTCAACAAACTTTATTAAATGCCCGAACACCGAACTCGAACCCAAACTTTTCAGGTCCGGGTACCAAAAATCATAATGTTCGGTACAGACCCAAACTTTACAATTCGGGTTCGCTCAACACTAGTTCCGTGTCTTCTGTCTTTTGTGAACTGCAAAAAAACAACAACTGAAGATGGACATTTTTACAATTTTAGCCCCAACCCTGTGGAAACACCTATAGGTTACATTATCTCTCCAGTGC
This sequence comes from Bufo gargarizans, assembly GCF_014858855.1. Classification (NCBI taxonomy): domain Eukaryota; kingdom Metazoa; phylum Chordata; class Amphibia; order Anura; family Bufonidae; genus Bufo; species Bufo gargarizans. The sequence goes on along the minus strand of NC_058081.1, from coordinate 205,920,487 downwards.
AATTTTCTACTGATATTACAGTGTAGAGAGCTATGCTAGATTCCACTGCTTTGCTGGCATTGGTTGCTGTCAAATTCTTCCTGATCAACATGGTGAAAAACTCTGCAGATGAGGTCCTCTTGTGCTTGCTTCTTTCTAGGTGATGCGGACAGCAGAACCAAAGAATCAAGGAGGAGGCAATGGGTTCACCGCATTGTCTCCCAGTGGTCCAGGAAGGGTTCCACACCCTGTACACTGACCTGCGACAACACCCTGAGAAGTTCTACAGCTTCTGTCGCATGTTGGTGCTCACGTTTGACACTCCTGCTGGTGTCTCTCTGTGCTTGCCTCACCTCTCAGGATGCCACAATGAGACACAGCATTTCTCCAGAGGAAATGCTCATTGTCACCCTAAAGTGATAACCATTTAATCCTTTGTTGCATTCCTATTTTGTCTGCGCATTTTTACACACGTAGACATCTTTTTTTCCTAAGATTCCTAGTGACAGGAAGCTTATTTGCATCACTGCATTTTCAAGCTCCTACTAGAAGTCTCTATGATTTCTTGGATCATCTTTCAAATTTGTGACAGAGACTCCGAGAGACAATGGTGCCATATGCCAAGGTCGAAGATTGGCTCCATATCACTGATCGCTTCCCAGATTCAGCGCAGTTTCCAAACCGCGTCAGGGTAAGGGATCAGGGTAATGAATGATAAACTCATCTGTGTTAGGAAGCTGCCTCACTCTGGGTACTTCAATTATAAGCAATATTTTTGGTGGTACTGTTGGTCTTGGCTGTTTAGCATTGTGGATATCAGGGCCTATTCTAGCATATCTGATGTCCCCATTTTCCATGCTTACAGAATGGGTGAATGGCTTCAGGTCAACCAGGTCTCTCTTACAGCACCTAGAAGACTGCCTGGATCTGCAGAACCACCAGCTTCATTTGTCATTGTGAGAGCAGATACTCCCAGCACTTGCTATCTTTAATATGCTTTTAAATATCATAACAGTTGTTACATAGGATGCGTTTTGGCCCATCCAGAGCCTTTGTCCACTATAATTATAGTTGACAAAGGCTTTGGACGGGCCGAAAAGTGCTCTACATATGTAACAAATGATGTTGTGATAAATAAAAGCATATTGAAGAAAGCGAGTGCCATGATTATCTGCTCTCAAACAAGACCGGGCCCGCATCCTATCCATGTGCACCACCAAAAGCCCAAATGCAAATCAGATCTTCTACTTGTCATTTGTCATTATGGCTGATGAAGGGTTTGCATTGTTCTCCCACGCAATGCCGCAAGATGTGACTTTGATGACAGGAGGCGTATCTTCAACTACTGGTTGACTAGAGCCTATTGGTATGTGGAGAGTGCAGTCGGGATACTTTCCACCACGTTGAGGGTGTTGTTGTTCTTTCTTACAGATGGATCTCAACAATGCCACCCTGGTGATTCAAGTCTGTGTACTCCTACCCAACTTTATCAGGATTCACAATGCTTTCTTGGATGTTGACCTGGACCAATATCTTACCTCATCATCTGTCGGTTTCGACCAGACCTTACATGGACGACCAGTAACATCAGGACTGGCTGTTTGGGAACTCTATGTAGACTACTTCAGCAGCTGAACACTATTGGTGGCAATTGCTGATTTGATCTGGACACTTTAATTTACTTGTTTTTCTAGGTAGTTTCCCAGCTGTTGTTAGTGTAGGGACTTGCAAGAGAATGAGGTGAGCTTACAGGTGGGAATTTTACAGTTCAAATTTTACTTTCAATCCAAGTTTTGTGTTTGATTGTGTGCAAGTAATGTACTTTTTTTTCTTCAAAACAATAGAAAACAGATTTTGGCTTAAAACACCCTCTAATACCTTATTACAATCAACCACTCCTAAACAAATTTTTTCAATAAAGTATTATAGAGTGTCATATTTTTTTTAAATGAAAGTTTTGGAACAATGGTCAATAAAGTAAAAAATGAAGATTTAATGAAAAGCCCACAAAAATATCTCCCTTTTTCTTTGGAGACAACTGCAAATAAAGGGTTAAAGGTGTTGTCCTCTTTATTTATATTGATGACCTACCCTCAGATCAGATCGCCAATCAGCTGTTTGAAGAGAAAGCTGCGTTCATACGAGCACTGCTTTCTCTTTATTGTTTACCTGCTCACCGTTGCAACTGCAGTAATTACACCTAAGCCATCCCATTCCTTTCTATGGGAAGGCGCCTTCTTATTCACTTGAGGATAAATATAAATAAGGCGGACAACCCCTTTAAATCAGGTTATAAAAAAAGAAAACACAGTTTCAGTGCCTGAGGCCTGAGGTTAATTCACATCATCTGCCCTACCTGATCGGGTAGTCTGTTTCAGCAAAGGAACAGCCTGATGGAGCTCACCATATCCAGCATAAATGGATAATGCCATCAGTGTCAGACTGGGTTGCCTAGGGTCCACGAGTAAAAGTCATTCTGGGAGCCCACTTTGAAGCTACAAGCAAATACAACTGCGCACACAGCAGCAACAGCAAGACCCTCAAGATGATTATGGAGGCAGGTTCCTAGGAAAAGAGGATGTTGGCAAGCCTTCCTCTATACCTAGAAATCCCAGCCACCTAATGCATCTATATTAATAAACTAGGTAATTGGCTAAGTAATCAGCCAGTTTTTTTATACGAACAAAGGCTGGTAGAGGTGCTTTATGCTTCCGATCTATATGTAGTGCAGTCAGTCTACTGTATCATGTTTAAATTGTGCAGTGAATGGTGAGGGACTAGGGGCCCTTCTTTCTCAGGGGTCCTTCTTTCTCAGGGGCCCACCGAGGGATTCACCTGTTCCCCTGTGGGCCAGTCTGAGCCTGAATGCCATTCACCACCATACCCCATCGTCTGTAATAGGATCCTGAAGAGATACAGCCGGTTTCTGGCAAAAAAAAGTTGCATGCAGTGGTACTAATTCTGGAAACCGTCTATATCCCATTATAGACAATGGGGTCTGTCGGTGATTGGCATTATCTGGCAATGCCACATCTGGTAAACTCCGGCAAGCTCTTCCTCTGTTGGAATATTCCTCAGGGTACATTCACATCAGCGTTCAAAATCTGGCAGGCCGTACAGGGAGAGGAACAGCCTGCCAGAGTTCAATGGATCCAGTCTAGCAGGACAATGCTGTGAACTTCTGGATTGCCATTGGCTATAATGGCATCTGGTGGTTTTTCCGCTTTATAGCATGAATGTCAATTATCGGCCAGAAAAATACCACTGCAGGTAGCATTTTCTGTCTGGCTGCCAGCGATTTTCACGCACAGTTGCTAGGAGACGATCGGGATGGAGACCCGATCATTTTATTATTTTCCCTTATAACATGGTTATAAGGGAAAATAATAGCATTCTGAATATAGAATGCATAGTACAATAGCGCTGGAGGGGTTAAAAAATAAATAAAAAATAATTTAACTCACCTTAATCCACTTGCTCGCGTAGCCGGCATCTCTTCTGTCTCTTTCTTTGCTGATTGCAGTCAAAGGACCTGTGGTGACGTCACTCCGGTCATCACATGATCCATCACATGATCCAGCACCATGGTAAAAGATCATGTGACGGAGCAAGTGGATTAAGGTGAGTTAAAAAAAAATTTACAGCGCTATTGAACTATGCATTCTGTATTCAGAATGCTATTGTTTTCCCTTATAACCATGTTATAAGGGAAAATAATACAATCTACAGAACCCCGATCCCAAACCTGAACTTCTGTGAAGAAGTTCGGGATTGGGTACCAAACATGCCGATTTTTCTCACGCACATGCCAAACGCATTACAATGTTTTGCACTTGCGCTGAAAAATCTTGCATGTTCCCGCAAAGCACCCGCACCTTTTCCCGCAACGCCCGTGTGAAAGAGGACTAATTTGCAATGGCGTTGTCTCACTAGTGTAATTATAACTGCTCTCTTGATTCACTGGAATGGGAAGAGTATTTGTGATTACTCTGCTCTGCCTCTACATACAATACAATGCTATTTTAATTTTTAAACCATAACATGCACTACCGCCACAAACATCTGCTCCACAGGGTGTGTTGGAAGTTGAACCCACATAAATGTTCTATAGATGATCTATCCTGAGGATAGGTCATCAATATCCTAACACTGGACAACCCCTTAAAAGGCTTGTATATTAAATCATCTACCCACATAAAAAAAAAGAGAGGACAAAGTTTTAATACCTGAAAAATGTTATTTGTATTAAACATGTCCCCCCTCCATATTTCTTTTTCCAAAACTAGAAAATAAAATATTTTTAAATAAATTCAAAATTAAAGATTATAAAGATCCCAGGTGAAAGGACCTGGGGTATGGGTAAAGGAATTTATTCACTCCTCAGACTGTCCAGTTCCTGAATAATGTCACTGGTAGGGTGGTTGAAAAAAATCCCTGTCTTGGAAATACTGTACAGCAGTTGTGATTCTTGGTGCACCCTTGGTGCAATTGTTTGGGGCCAAGAAGTAATTTGACTCGATGATGAGAACAACATCAAATCTGATTTGTTACTACGCACAGCCAGTTTACCTTTGCTCCTGAAAAATGAACACATTTAAAAAATAAAAAAGCTAGTTACGGTCACAGTTCAATAACAGGGATTACGATTAGGAACTGTACTTGAACTGTGTAAAGATATGCCTTATTTTTCGAGGCGCCATCTCCACTCTGACCCTTGACATTGAGTTCATGGTGGAATTTTTCTCTGCAGGAATCCCATCTGGTTTTCACCAGATTAACTGCCAACAGAAAATGCTAGAACAAAATTTCAACCAGTGGGTTCATTATCTGTAAAATAAGGGCTTTAACATACAAGATGATGCAATAGGTAGGTAACATACATCATTGTGTACCAGGGAATTCACATAGTTTATAATGCAATAGGTAGGTAACATACATCATTGTGCACTACAGTATTCACATAGCTTATAGTTTATAGTTTACATCTATTTTTTCTGTGATTTTTTGATTAGTCTTGAAGGAGTGGCACCTTCAGGGGTGAATGCGCTTCTATTTTGGGAGTAGCATTTTTGTGCACTTGATTAGGTGGTACGTGTGTGTGCTCCTCCTCTTATTGGTTGCTGATGCACATAGAGGTGACTAGGAGCAGCACACGATATGTGCAGGGTCAGCTCTCCTGAATGTAGATGTCCAACGGCATAGGTAGGTTTAGAGTAGGACCTGCCTGACTGAGACCACCATGGCACTGTAGGTGGGCATAGATGTGGTTTGATCAGAATATATTGGCTGAGAGTCTCAGATTTGATCATATCAGAGTGAGGGCGTAGTCCATTGTGTTTGCATAGTGCATTATTTTCCCAGATTTTATTCACATAGTTCATGATGCAATAGGTATGGTAGGTAATATCAGAAATATTGGGCAGAAAGGAATCAATATTTTAAAGGCCTATACATATTACTTTATAAATTGGCATATGGGCATCATGGTAGCCATTTGTCTGCTTGCTACAAGGTCAATGCGAGTTTGTTTTTTTGGACAAAGACTAAGGCTACTTTCACACTCGTGTTTGGTGCGGATCCGTCATGGATCTGCACAAACGCATCCATTCAGATAATACAACCGCATGCATCCATTCATGCAAGCAGCATTTTGGTGTCCCCCTCCAAAGCGGAATGGAGGTGCAATGGAGCCAAACTGATGCATTCTGAGCGGATCCTTATCCATTCAGAATGCATTAAGGGCAAAACTGATCCGTTTTGGACCGCTTGTGAGATCCCTGAACGGATCTCACAAACGGAAAGCCAAAACGCCAGTGTGAAAGTAGCCTTACAGAGTCAATAATCTTAACATAAACATTCTCATGTCATAAATTGTGGACAGGTACCATAAAGATCCTTCAGACCTCTGTAAAAGACAATGAACAAAAGACGGAGTGTTGTAAAGATTTTTTTTCCCCAGTGAATAGAAAAAGGGTTTATTTAAAGGTTGCTTGGTGTGACTTTAATATTCATTGTAGTGATCATAATAGCAATAATGTAATTGTATTATGATAGTATATGCAACATTTATATGCTTATTTTATTGACTAATTGGAAGTAAAATATAAATCCGTACTTTTATCATATCCAAACTATATTAATTATATATTGTTTGAGTGTACCCATGGAGACATATTAGAATGTATTTTAAAAGAGGGTTTTATATTTTTGAAGTAAATAGAATTAGGTGGTATATACAATGTAGTTTTTTTTTAAGTGTAAAAAAAGCTAGTGTGTGAATTCATTACCTCACTTTCAAAGTACTTGGAGAAAGAATATTAAGTGCTTTGGAATATTATCTTAAAGGGGTATTCCCATCTTAGACAATGGGGGCCTATCGCTGGGATAGGCCCCCGTTGTATGATAGATGCGGGTCCCATCGCTGGGACCCGCACTTATATCGAGAACAGAGCGGGGAGCGCTGTGGCTGGAGGACCCTAGATTTCCCTGGGTCCGTCTACCACCAAGTGCTAATCACCGCCTCTCTCATAGAAGTGAATGGGAGGGTGCAGCGCATGCGTGGCCCATGCTCCCATTAATTTCTATGGGGCAGACGGCAATAGCCGAGTCAGCACTTGGCTATTTTCCGCGGCCCCATAGAAATTAATGGAGGGCGGCTGCACATGCGCAGTGCGCTCTCCTTCACTTTTGGTGCTCTGTTCTCGATATAGGTGCAGGACCCAGCAGTGGGACCCGCACCTATAAGACAATGGGGGCAAATTCTAGCAATATTCTCCCATTGTCTGAGATGAGAAAACCCTTTTAAAGTAGTCTAAAGGCAGACCATACGTATGATGGTTAGTATCCATTAATGTCAGGTTTTCCCCATATTTAGGGCTTTGTCCAGAGCTTAGGTCAAAGGTAATCTTTCTAATAAATCTTTAGAAAACATTATAATTAAATGTAATTACCCAAACTTTTACATAGAACACCAGTGCCCCCTTGTGATGGTGGTGAGTATGGTCAGGATGAGATACGTAGCAAATTGATGCACTCTGACGTCAATAGTCACATGGAAGACCAAACCAAGCCCACATTCCACGGGGGGATAAAAGATAGCAGGAGCAAGCAAGGGGGATCGATCCATCAAAGATGAGGCAGGAAGAAGATTGAACTAAAGAGAACTTGACGATCCTGTATTTCTAAACTGTGACAGCTGAATTCTTTCAGACATGTAAATTTAAAATTTCTGGTATAGATTTCTATCTTTATATTAGGCAATTGATTAGCCATATATTAGGATAGACCGTGTTGTTCCTATGATCTCGATTGATTTGAGATCATTTTAACTGTAGTATAAATTGTCGGTCAATCTTGGGAGATAAATACATTTGAATAATCTCCAGAAAACTGATTTCAGTTTTAGTTAATGGTCTGTCTAATATATATATATATATATATATATTGAGATTGATGGAAGTTTATCTTTAATTTAAGTAATATCTGTTGGCTAGTGAGAAGTCACGTGTCAATTCTGAGCTTTTTGTTTCCTTATTCTGTGAGCTATTGATTAGCTACCAATTTTATTTAAAAAGTTATTTTATTAGTTGTTTTTATATCTTACAAGTTACCTTTTTTTTCCAATTGATTGAACCTAATTGATCCTTATTCTTTGTTTATCACCAATTTTATACTTTATTATTTATAAATAAATAAATAAAATATATTATATATATATATATATATATATATATATATATACAGTACAGACCAAAAGTTTGGACACACCTTCTCATTCAAAGAGTTTTCTTTATTTTCATGACTATGAAAATTGTAGATTCACACTGAAGGCATCAAAACTATGAATTAACACATTTGGAATTATATACTTAACAAAAAAGTGTGAAACAACTGAAAATATGTCATATTCTAGGTTCTTCAAAGTAGCCACCTTTTGCTTTGTTTACTGCTTTCCACACTCTTGGCATTCTTTTGCTGAAATGGTCTTCCAACAGTCTTGAAGGAGTTCCCAGAGATGCTTAGCACTTGTTGGCCCTTTTGCCTTCACTCTGCGGTCCAGCTCACCCCAAACCATCTTGATTGGGTTCAGGTCCGGGAACTGTGGAGGCCAGGTCATCTGGCTCGGCACCCCATCACTCTCCTTCATGGTCAAATAGCCCTTACACAGCCTGGAGGGGTGTTTGGGGTCATTGTCCTGTTGAAAAATAAATGATGGTCCAACTAAACGCAAACCGGATGGAATAGCATGCCGCTGCAAGATGCTGTGATAGCCATGCTGGTTCAGTATGCCTTCAATTTTGAATAAATCCCCAACAGTGTCACCAGCAAAGCACCCCCACACCATCACACCTCCTCCTCCATGCTTCACGGTGGGAACCAGGCATGTAGAGTCCATCCGTTCACCTTTTCTGCGGTGGTTGGAACCAAAGATCTCAAATTTGAACTCATCAGACAAAAGCACAGATTTCCACTGGTCTAATGTCCATTCCTTGTGTTCTTTAGCCCAAACAAGTCTCTTCTGCTTGTTGCCTGTCCTTAGCAGTGGTTTCCTAGCAGATATTCTACCATGGAGGCCTGATTCATACAGTCTCCTCTTAACAGATGTGTCTGCTGCTAGAACTCTGTGTGGCATTGACCTGGTCTCTAATCTGAGCTGCTGTTAACCTGCGATTTCTGAGGCTGGTGATTCGGATGAACTTATCCTCCGCAGCAGAGGTGACTCTTGGTCTTCCTTTTCTGGGGCGGTCCGCATGTGAGCCAGTTTCTTTGTAGCGCTTGATGGTTTTTGTGACTGCACTTGACTTGGGGACACTTTCAAAGTTTTCCCAATTTTTCGGACTGACTGACCTTCATTTCTTAAAGTAATGATGGGCACTCGTTTTTCTTTACTTAGCTGCTTTTTTCTTGCCATAATACAAATTCTAACAGTCTATTCAGTAGGACTATCAGCTGTGTATCCACCTGACTTCTCCACAACGCAACTGATGGTCCCAACCCCATTTATAAGGCAAGAAATCCCACTTATTAAACCTGACAGGGCACACCTGTGAAGTGAAAATCATTTCAGGTGACTACCTCTTGAAGCTCATCAAGAGAATGCCAAGAGTGTGCAAAGCAGTAATCAAAGCAAAAGGTGGCTACTTTGAAGAACCTAGAATATGACATATTTTCTGTTGTTTCACACTTTTTTTGTTTTGTATATAATTCCACATGTGTTAATTCATAGTTTGATGCCTTCAGTGTAAATCTACAATTTTCATAGTCATGAAAAAAAAATAAAAAATTTGAATAAGAAGGTGTGTCCAAACTTTTGGTCTGTACTGTATATATTATACAATTGTTTTCCGCTTGTCTTCAACTCAGCACAGATAACGAACTGTTGTTAAATTTTGATTTGTGGAAATAAGTGGGAATATCCTCCATTTCAGATTCTTGCTTGTTTTCGTAAATAGAAAACTGTTCATCAGGTCAGTATAAACATTCTGACAATAACATACATCATTGTGTATTGGGGAATTTACTAAGTTGATAATGCAATAAGCAGTTAATATACATTTTGGGACAGTAGTGGGTTCACAGTAAATGATGCAATAGGGAGTAAACATACTTTAGGACGCAATAAGGGGTTCACATGCATATATGCTAGAGTAAGCTTTCCTCCTCCTACGACCTATCTTTGCAGATATGTGGGTGCTCTTGAACATGCATTATTAGACAATCAATATCAACTCTTGGCATTTCGCTGTCAAAAGAAAAGTGTGCAACAGCCTAGCAAACTGTATACATGCTCTGCCTGGGCCAGGCTGCACAGTTTGCACATGGCTCATAGAGAGGACCATTGAGTGTCCAGTGATAGACAGATCAGCAAAATGCGGATGGCAGAAAGATGGCTTCCGAGTGTCATCCACATTATTTCCAGACCCATTGACTTGAAAGAGGCCACAGACCGCAACTTACGGACGTACAGACAAATGGATGCGGACCACGTCTAACCTGAAAAAAATGCACATTAGACGCAGAAAATAATACGGTTTTGTGCATGGAGCCTCATCAAGTCTATGTGAAATTATATGAAGAGGCATAGGGATTTCAGCAAGCCTGTATCAGCAGAAGATCTGTGGTTACTTCTCCAAGATGTTTGAAATAACCTCCTGCCGAGTTCCTTCAAAAACTGCGTGCAAGTCTACCTAGAAGAATTGATGATGTTTTGAAGCCAAAAATGTGGACAAACCAAATAATGGTTTGATTTACATTTCTCTTTTCTTCATTCACTTAGCATTTTGTTAATTCATAAAATTAAACTATTAACACTTCTATTTTTTAAAGCATTCTTACTCTGCAACATTTCTGACACAGTACCATACATTGGAGCTTGGTTCAGGACCTCTGTTACAGAGTCCATTATATTTGATAGAAATAGCACACTGCACCATGATGACCACCTCAAAAGAATTCAACAGACCCCTTTATCTGGATTAATAACTGGAAACCACGCTGCAAGTATGAACAAAGCCCATTGGTATCACTTAAGAATAATACAGGCCATACAGGCCATAAAAAAGGCTATACAGTCTAAAAATAAGCTTTCAAACAACTTCTCATAAAGAATTATGCAATTTAATATACTTTACCGTTTATATTACTCCCCGAAGTTTTTAATGAAATGTTATAAATCCAAACAATTTAGCTGTAAAAAAATACGGGGAAGTAGGAGTAGATGACATTCAAATACTTTGGACATGTTTAAAGATCCAGTACTTCTGGCGGAATGTGAAGGAAAAAATAGAGAAATATCACCTGTTTAAACTCCCTCTTAGTTTTGAGGGATGTATCCTGGGTGTGATGGATAAAATGGTTACCTCCAAAGATCAAGAAGTAGCATCTAAATTGTTATTTTATGCTAGAAAATTTATTGTGACACACTGGGGAGACGGGACAGTACCTACAGTTAAGGAATGGGAGAATTTGACCAGATTTTCGCTTGTTGAAGAAGAATTTCATTTGGTGTCAATTAGGAAGAAAGATATGTTTGCTAAAAAGTGGCAGAGATGGCTGGTCTAGTAACGTGAGGCTAGTGGTGGATTCGGAGTGGGGATGGGGGGTTGGGGTGGCGATGTGGGGACGGACGGGAGAGTTGGGAGCACGGTCTTTATTTTTTTTTTTTTTCTCCTATCCCCTCACAGGAGTGAACTAAGCAGCAGGAGGGATGACAACAAGGTATTACTGTTTATGCTGTCAAGAAAAATAGTAAAGTTAAATGGAATTGTTGAATATTTGTAAATTCTAAGCAACTAATAAAGATTATATTTTAAAAAAAGATTAACACAGTATGTCCTTAAGTCTTATATGGGTTTCCCAGTATGCATCAACATATCAACATCCTGTAAAATAATCATTTATGGTATTCATGGTAATGTAATGTATTTCTTTTAGCTTTATTGATTGTATTTTCCAATCATGAGCTTTGGTCACATGACCATGTCCATTCAGCTCGTTCTTACAATCTGTTGTCTGAAGATGGTGCTTGCGAGAGCATTGCAGACTTTTCCCTTTTTAACTAGACGCCATCTAACTTGGAGCAGTGGTGCAGTACAATTACAATCGCTCTTCCCCTTCACTTGGTTAAGCAGTAAAAAGCTCATAGCACTCACATTAGCACCACAGCCTCTTCAAACAGCTGATTAGGAGGGTGCCGGGGGTCGGACCCCTGTGGATGAGATTTTTCCGACCTATCCTGGGGATAGGTCATCAATATTATAGCATTTAAAGAGTGCAATGGGTTACCCTGCTGATCAGTTGTTTGAAGAGAAAGCGATGCTCTTACGAGCGCTGACACTTCTTCAAGATTACACTGCTTATCGTCTCGGTTGCAGAGGCAGTGCAGTGTAATCACAAGCGCTCATCCACTTCACTTCAATGGAACGAGCAGTTGTAATGAGACCATACCGTCTCTGCAAGCAAAACGACAAACAGTGTTATCTTGAAGAGAAAGCAGCGCTCACAGCAACACAGGTTTATGTACTAGACTTTCAAAATCCGAGCTTATTTCAACACAACTTTTCATTGTCATTTTTGAGCCAGTGTTTAACATAGACTGGCAGTTATCTTAGGAGACATGACTGCAAATTAATCAGTGACACAGTGGTTTGTGTTCAAGATCATCATAATTAAGATAACTTTCACATCTAATTCTTGATTCTATCAATTATTCATTATTTCCATATAACCAATCTCAAGCATGAATCCTGTAGGCCACACACCCAAGCTGCAAAAACACATTTCGACTCCAATTAAATTCCAAACTGAAAAGGATTATTCCAAAACAAGACCCCGTGCCAAATGTGCACTCACTGGCTTTCACTTCAGATAGGAAGCTTCTGACTGATCAGAATGCAGCTGACTGCAAACAGCCAAAAAGAACTTTGCTTGTCTTGCTAAAATGCTGGGAAGATGTTTGCAGATGCTATGTGCACCAATATGTCCCTACAGGCAAGAGACCCTGGGTTGGTTTTAAAGCACGGATCTGCAAAAGATGAGAACTCTAAGAAGGGGGGAAATATTTTTAAGATGGTTTTGGAAATTGTAGTTTATTGACAATAAGCAAAAATTACATACATGCGGAATACAAATCCAGGGAAGAAGCATTATGACACTGCGCTGAAAAGAAGACGAAAATGGGATTTGATATCTAAAATGACCAGGGATAACATCATAACAAGAACAATTAGGCAGGTCATCAATTATCTGCAGTGAAACTTTGGTTTCCCTCTGATCTGCAGCTTATTTAAGGTAGAAATTGTCTAACTAATAATTCCCTTTTAATCTCTTTTCAGCATAATCTCTTGCTTTGTGAGCAGCATGTATTTAAGAATACTCTAGTGATGTCCTGCAGGCTACACCAGCTGAACAAGGACATCACTGACAAAAGCCTCTATTCTCTCAATGCCATACTGACAGAGGTTATCATCATGTCCTGACAGCCATCATGACAGCCCTGTAAGGTTATTCCTGGATATCTTGTGCTTTTAACTGGAGCAGTGCAGAAAAAGTCACCCATTACTGGAGCTTTAAAGTCCTTTTGTCAATTTGCAGAACAGATTGAATGAAATGTTCATATTAATGATTACATTCCGCAATATCATTTGCAACCTACGGATCCCTATCCATACAAAGCCTAAGGGTACTTTCACACTTGCGGCAGGACGGATCCGACAGGCTGCTCACCATTCGCCGTGCCGCCGGACCGCCACTCCGTCCCCATTGACTATAATGGGGACGGGGACGGAGCTCCGGCGCAGCACGGCGCTGCACAGAGAAAGGCCGCTGGACTAAAATTACTGCATGTCAGGCTTTTTAGTCCGGCGGCTTTCTCCGTGCACCGTCGTGCTGCGCCGGAGCTCCGCCCTCGTCCCCATTATAGTCAATGGGGATGGAGCGGCGGTCCACGGGCACGGCGAAATAGCCGCAGGACGGATCCGACATGGTGAACAGCCTGTCGGATCCGTCCTGCCGCAAGTGTGAAACTAGCCTAAGAAATAGTAAGTGGAATGCTATGTATTTTTCAATTTTTCAGTCTAAAGCAGGAAACCTGCGTTTAAATGTTGTCATATTACTGTAAAAACCGATGTTGTGAAAAAGGAAAATAGTTTCAGACAAAAATAATTGTTTCGAAATTCTAATTTAATCAAGGTATAGTTTACTAGCGTCCTTCAGAGCTTTATGTGACAATTTTATTTCCCTATTACCAGTATGGTACTGGAAGGTGTTTTATACATGTACGCTGTGGGAAAGAAAATGAAATAGAATAAAGCTACAGTATATTGAATATTGGTATATGATAATACCATCGTTGGGCAAATCATAAGGCTGCCTCTAGTTTATCTTCCAAATGACCAGTACATGTGAAACATATTTTGCTAATGAATATAGCATGTCAGTATACCTGATATCTACTAATTTAAAGTACCATATAGCATTTTATTATCATGTCTTCAAGGTTCTTGTGTTTTCCCTTATATTGCATGATTGCACACAAAGAAATTTAAACCTGACATTTTATTTCATCATATTTAGGTTTGTTTTCTGCCTTTCACTATTGTGTTTGATCTTTATCATTGTAATACACATAAAAATGAAATTGCATACTTACAAGAACAATCTATTTTTATAAAATAGCATTCTTTCTCTTCAAAGCACTGTGAAATACTGTGTTAAATTATCTAGCTCTCTTTACTCTTGTCAAGTGTAATTATATTGTGAGATGTAAGCATTAATATTACCTTAACCTGGCCTAAATTATCTTAGATACTTTTCAAAATTATTATTATACTAATGTAAATGTCTGTTCCAAATTTATAGAAGCTTCTCTGAAAACTAAGGGGGTCATTTGTTATCCTGAAATACGCCTATATAAAGAGTGCTTCAGGTGCAGATTCTGGCACAACAGCTAGTTGCGCCGCAATCCGCGACTTCTTACTGCTCACGCCAGGTCTAAAAAAGTGGGCGTGGTCTGGGAAAGGGGCGGGCCGGCAGGACTATCTCACTTACCATTTTAAATGTTTGTTTCAGGCGTAGAAAATGCTCTTGGAAGCTGTCTTACATTTACAACTGGTGGAGGATCCACTGAAGTTATGAAGAGGCCGGCGCCAAAAACGCTTGTCTTAATATTTGTGCCCCTAAATCTGCACATAGAATGCATAATTTTTATTAATTAACAAAATCCAGCAAGAATGTACATGATCTGCTCCAGTTATATGGCTGGATACTCATCTTAATGCCATCTCATCTCCATGAGCATACAGACGTGCCCTGTCTTACCTTTTCTCTTGGCTCAACATATCTCAAGATGAACAGTTTAGGGAAAAAATACAAACTATTATTTATTTCTGACTTTCACCTCTCACATAAATGGCACATGTTGCTCTGCACTTTCCATATCACTAATTAGCAATGGTGCCATTTGTCCATTCACAATATGCTTTAACCACAACACATGAACAGTTAACAAACTGCGCAGTTTCAGAAATAAAACCATCCCTTTTTGCAACTCTGATAAATCTCCCGTTTTACCCATGACAGCTACAAGAGATATGTGTACAGACAACTTATAAAAGCCAACTCACAACATGTGACTTCGTTCATGAAGGAAGTGGTCATAATAAGTAACTTGACTGTTGGTGTATATATACACTGCCTGTCCAAATAAAAAGTCGCTACCAAAATAAAAGGTAAAAAAATTACCAAAAGTAATACACACATATAATGTAAATTCAATCTTTATTGTTTGAAGAGCAATAAAAATACATATTGAAGCAATAATACATATAGTGGTAGGAGTGCAGGACAGTACTGCGACAAGTATACGTCCACCATTCCTCGAATGATATCCCACCAGTGGTATCAAATGAGTATAGCGATATGATGTGACATGAGGTCAAGTTATGGGATATTTGAGCCATTTATACTTCTATATGTGTCTGTTCACGCAATAGTTGCACTAAGATTGTGGCTTATAATCTCTTACTTGACTGTGCATAACGAATCATTGGAGTTACTGTCATTGTAGGGATGGTGGACGTATACTGCTACCACTATATGTATTATTGCTTCAATATGTATTTATTTTTGCTTTTTAAACAATAAAGATTGAATTTACATTATATGTGTGTATTACTTTTGGTGATTTGTTCAGTGACATGCATATTCAATTACTGGCATTGATATCGATCATGATAATAAAAAAAAAGGGTCACACACTCTAATATTTTGTTGGACCGCCTTTAGCTTTGATTACGGCACACATTCGCTGTGGCATTGTTTCGATAAGCTTCTGCAATATGACAAGATTTATTTCCATTCAGCGTTGCATTAATTTTGCTTTGCATTGCAAGATTTGATGATGGTAGAGCCTGACTGCTGCACAAATCCTTCTCCAGCATATCCTAAAGATTCTCAATGGGGTTAAGGTCTGGACTCTGTGGTGGCCAATCCATGTGTGAAAATGATGTCTCAAGCTCTTTGAACCACTCTTTCACAATTTGAGCCCCATGAATCCTGGCATTGTCATCTTGGAATATGCCCGTGCCATCAGGGAAGAAAAAATCCATTGATAGAATAACCTGGTCATTCAGTATGTTCAGGTAGTCAGCTGACCTCATTCTTGGAGCACATACTGTTGCTGAACCAGGGCCGGCACTTCCATAGAGGCAAGGGGGGCAATTGCCCCTGGGCCCCTGAGTCCTTGGGGGGGATGTTAAAGTCAGCAAGTGTCGGGTGGGGGGGCCTTATTGTTTTTCGCCTCAGGGCCCCATTAAACCTAGAACCGGCCCTGTGCTGAACCTAGACCTGACCAACTGCAGCAAACCCATATCATAGCACTGCCCCCACAGGCTTGTACAGTAGGCACTAGGCATGATGGGTGCATCACTTCATCTGCCTCTCTTCTTACCCTGATGCACCCATCACTCTGGAACAGGGCAAATCTTGACCACAGACCTTCTTCTATTGATCCAGAGTCCAATCTTTATGCTCCCTAGCAAATTGAAGCCTTTTTTTCTGGTTTGCCTCACTGATTAGTGGTTTTCTTACGACTACACAGCTGTTCAGTCTCAATCCCTTGAGTTCCCTTCACATTGTGCATGTGGAAACGCTCTTACTTTCACTATTAAACATAGCCCTGAGTTCTACTGTTGTTTTTCTTCGATTTGATTTCACCAAACGTTTAAATGATCGCCGATCACGACCATTCAGGATTTTTTCCCCACCACATTTCTTCCTCGAAATATGATGGGTCCCCACTATCCTTCCAGTTTTTAATAATGCGTAGTTTCTGCAATCTCCTTAGATGTTTTTCTCTGCTTGATGCATGCCCATGATTTGACCCTTCTCAAACAGACTAACATCTTTTCCACAACCACGAGATGTGTCTTTCGACATAGTTGTTTAAGAAATGAGAAGCAACTAATTGCAGTTGGGGTTAAATAACTTGTTGCCAGCTGAAAGATAATCGCCCTTGCAGTAATTATCCAATAGAAGGCTATTTGCTTAGTTAAATCCAGGTGGCGACTTTTTTTTGAACAGGCATAGGCATATATATAGGGTGTGACTCGACTGTATATATATATATATATATATATATGGTGTGACTCGAATGCATATAAAAAATAATAATATATATATATATATATATATATATATATATATATATAGTAACACATTGAGAGGTTTGATCTGGGAAAACAGGCATTTTAGAATATTACGAATATTTGAAAAAACTAATATATAGTACTCTATTTCAAATATATTAGTTTTTTAGAATATTCAGCTTTTTTTTTCATCTGAAATCATGATTCCTCCCTGCTTAAGTAACTTAAGCAGGGAGGAATCATGACTTTAGATGGAAAAAAAGACGAATATTCTAAAAAATGAATATATTTGATATAATATAGTGCTATATATTTGTTTTTCGAATATTTGTAATATTCTAAAACAAGAATATATAGCAATATAGTGAATATTTGGAAAAAAAATAATGTAGAACAATTTAGATACTATAGTGCTATAATCTTTTTTTTTTTTTTAAACTTCAGATGAGAAAAAAATTACAACTATTAGACAAAGAAGATTATAATACTATTTTAGCTAAATTGAACTATATTAGTTTTTTTCCCGAATATTCGCTATATTGCTATGTATTTTTTTTAGAATATTATGAATATTCTCAAAAACGAATAAATTTGTTTTTTCGAATATAGTAACATAGTGCATAACATAGTACATAAGGCCGAAAAAAGACATTTATCCATCCAGTTCGGCCTGTCATCCTGCAAGTTGATCCAGAGGAAGGCAAAAAAAAAAACTGTGAGGTAGAAGCCAATTTTCCTCACTTTAGGGGAATAAAAAATTATTAAAATTATATATCAGAATAACTCCCTGGATCAACGACCCCTCTCTAGTAGCTATAGCTTGTAATATTATTACACTCCAGAAATACATCCAGGCCCCTCTTGAATTCCTTTATTCTACTCACCATCACCACCTCCTCAGGCAGAGAGTTCGAAAAAAACTAATATATTTGTTTTTTAGAATATTCGTCTTGTTTTTTTAAATCTGTACAGTTGTTCCACTTTGGCATACTCCTCCCTGAAAAGAGTCCACGTCACCATGGGAATGCCTGGGGGTTAGAATATACCATTGGATCTGAGTTTTCACAATCTCATTGATTCACATTATGAAAATTCTCATTATGAAAATTCGCAATCAACACTACTCTTAAAGTCAAAGATATTGCAGCCTTCTCATTGGCCCCCAAGCTATAGGCAGGGAGAGATCATGTGTACTGATTTAAAAAAATCTTGAATATTGGAAATTACAAATATATCACTGCATTCAAAATATTAGCGAATTCTCAAAGTGACAATATTCGCGATAAAAATTAGCGATTCGAATATTCGTGCTCAACACTAGTAATTATAACAACTTAAAGAATAACATTACCATTAACAGCTAGCCTCACAACAAACAACCCCTGACACCGCTCCATCAACAAATAATAAAGACATTATGGCTCTTATAATTTATAAATAATCAAGTAGTCAAAAGAAAAGCAAAGGTCAAAAGCACAAACAAATCCAAATGAACCCAAGAATCAGGAACCTAGCTAGTGAGCCTTAACAAGACTATCACTGGCACTGGCATATATCCAAGAAGGGGTTTAAATAGAGCACCAAGTTCCAGCACGAGAACTTGATAGGTCATGATGACTCTGCGCTCCATTAGCCCTGCCATGTCCTCAAACAGCAGTTTATGACCACAAATGGGATATGGCATACTCTAGAGTAATTGCATAGTAGTTTGTGGAGTGCTCATTCACTGATTTACTCTTGTAAAAATAAAAAATTTCGGCTAATTGAAAGTACTATTTGAAAAAATGTGACTTTTTTTTAGTTCAATGATAATATGAAACACTTGTGGGATTAAAACATCCTTACACCCATTGCTTAATTTCTTGGAGGTTGTAATTTCCAAAATGTGGTGATATCTTTGGGGTTTTTATTGTATTGATACTTTAGAGCATTACTAATTGTACATGGCATCAAAAACTCATCCCAGCCAAATCTGTGTCTTAAAAGCCAAGTAACGCTCCTTGCCTTTTAGTCTTGCTATTTGCCAAACAGATGTTTATTGACATACTCTGAAAAAATTGCATAACAATTTGTAGAGTGCTTTTCTTCTATTAACCTTGGTAAAAATGAAAGATTTAGGTCTAAAGCAATGTGCTCCTTTCTTACTGAGTCCTAGCATTTGCCCAAACAGCTGTTTGTTGCACATGGTTTGTCATAATTTGTGGAGTGCTTTCTCTTCTCTTCTCTTAAATTCAAATTTTTTTTTAAATGAACCAAAATTACATAATATTGGAAACATGTCATTTTTTCCCCCAATTGTAATCAATTCTATGAAACACATATGGAGTCAAAATGCTCTATACCCCGTTGATGAATTCCTACAGGAGTGCAGTCCCCAAACTGGTTCTTTTTGCGTTGTTTCACATAAATGTTTTGGCACCTCACGGCTTCTGTAAACCTGAACTGGTACCTTACATATCCTTTAAAAAAGGGTGCTTCAATTCTGAGGGCAGTTTTTGAGTGAAGCCGTACAGTAGGACCACATATGGGATATTTCTAAGAACTGCAGAATCAGAGTATTAAATGTTGAGTTGTGTTCCTCTATTAACACCCCCTGAGTTTCAACAATTTATAAAATTTGAAAATCTACAGCAAAAGTGAAATTTTTAGAAGTAAATGTCACCTCCCTAAAGGGTTACCACATGTGTCACTTATTGTCATGGAACCATGAACCAGACGTACAACAGAGATGAGTGGAAATAAGAAGGCTTTATTGGAAATCAAGCCGTAGCAAAAGTCCAAACGGATGGCTAAACCGAAGCAGGGTCTTGCGTAGACAGAGGTCAGGAACCAGGAGGGTGGTCAGACGAAGCCAGGATCAGGAACCAACGGGGTAGTCAGACGAAGCCAGGATCAGGAACCAACGGGGTAGTCAGACGAAGCCAGGATCAGGAACCAACGGGGTAGTCAGACGAGGCCAGGATCAGGAACCAGAAGCAGCAGCAGTCTTAGAAGCATGTGAACACAGGAGGACCAAGCAAGGAACTGAAGCCACAGACCTTCTATATATATGAGCTAGGCATCCAGCTCCTCCCAGTGGGAAGGAGAAGCCGGCAGGGTGGGAGGCTACAAGAAACCCAGAAACCAAGATGGCCGCCAGCACATGTCAAACGAAGGTAAGACCATGACAGTACCTCCCCCTCAAGGGCCCCTCCTCCGCGGAGTAAGGAACGGTTTCTGAGGGAAGCGTGCGTGGAAGGCTCGGAGCAAAGCAGGAGCATGGACATCTGCGGAGGGAACCCAGGAACGCTCCTCTGGACCATAACCACGCCAATGGACCAAAAACTGCAACCGACCGCGGACCAGGCGTGAGTCCAGGATATTGCTCACCTCATATTCCTCACGATTGCCCACTTGGACCGGACGGGGCCGAGGAACCGAGGAAGTGAAACGATTACACACCAACGGCTTCAACAGGGAGACATGAAACACGTTGGAGATCCGCATGCCAGGAGGAAGCGCAAGGGCATAGGCTACCGGGTTTACCCTGCGAAGCACTCGGAAGGGACCAACAAAGCGAGGCGCCAGCTTGGGAGTGGGCACTCGAAGGTTGAGGTTGCGGGTGGACAACCATACACGGTCTCCGACCTGGTAGGAAGGAGCGGGCGCTCGTCTGCGATCAGCCTGGAGTCTCTGGCGCTGCGCAGAGACCTCAAGGGACCTCTGGATCTGTACCCAAGAAGCACGTAGGACGGAAAGGTGATCCTCCACAGCCGGAGTATCCTGGGGAGAGAATACCTCCGGTAACACGGCAGGTTGGAACCCATAATTGGCCATGAAGGGAGACGTCCCAGAGGAAGAGTTCACCGCCGTGTTCCTGGCAAACTCAGCCCAAGGCAGGAGGTCAACCCAATTGTCTTGGTGATCGGAGACATAGCAACGAAGGAATTGCTCCAAGGCCTGATTAGATCGTTCTGCGGCCCCATTGGACTGAGGGTGGTAGGCCGAGGAGAAAGAGAGATGAATCCCCAACTGGGAGCAAAAGGCGCGCCAGAACCTGGACACAAACTGACTCCCCCGATCCGACACAATCTCCTTGGGCAAACCGTGCAACCGGAAGACCTCCCTGGCGAAAATCGTGGCCAACTCTTGTGCAGAGGGTAACTTCTTGAGAGGAACACAGTGGCACATTTTGGAAAACCGGTCCACAATCATGAGAATGACCGTATGGCCTCGGGATGCAGGGAGGTCCACAATGAAATCTATCCCCAGGTGTGACCATGGGCGCTCCCCGGTGGCTATGGGTTGCAAAAGGCCCAACGGAAGGTGCCGAGGGGACTTACTCTGGGCACAAACGGAGCATGCCGCTACATATGCGGCGATGTCGGAACGTAGAGAAGGCCACCAGAACAGACGTGAAACAGCCCAGGACAGCTGGTTCTTTCCAGGATGCCCCGCGGCCTTGGAGTTATGGTAGGTTCGCAACAACCGAGTGCGCAACTCCTCAGGCACAAAACACCTGCCGTTGGGTCTCCCAGAGGGAGCACCAGATTGAGCCGCCAAAATCTGCTCACCCAGGGGAGAGGTCAGGCTGGTGCGAATGGCGGCCAGGATCTGATTCGGAGGTATGACCGAAGTCGGAATCGACTCCTCCCCGGACAGCTCGGAGTACTGCCGTGATAAGGCATCCGCTCTGATGTTCTTGGAACCGGGTAGGTAGGAGACCACGTAATTAAAATGTGACAAGAACAGAGCCCATCTGGCCTGACGTGGTGTCAATCTCTTGGCCTCAGAAAGGTAGGTCAGATTCTTGTGGTCCGTCAGGATGAGAACCGGAACCACCGAGCCCTCGAGCAAGTGCCTCCATTCTTTAAGGGCCTGCACGATGGACAATAACTCCCTGTCACCAATCTGATAGTTGCACTCCGCGGAAGACAGTTTCCGGGAGTAAAACCCACAGGGAAGCAGAGGACCCTCTGGTGTTCTACGCTGAGACAGAAGGGCGCCTACTCCCGTCTCAGACGCGTCCACCTCGAGGACAAAGGGCAACCCAGGGTTGGGATGCGACAGAATCGGAGCCGACACAAAGGCGGACTTTAGAGCCTCAAAAGCTCGGATGGCCTCGAGCGGCCAGACCTGGAAATTACTGCCCTTCCTGATCAGATCCGTGAGAGGCTTGGCTAGCATGGAAAAGTCCCTGATGAACTTCCGATAATAATTGGCGAAGCCCAAAAAGCGCTGCAGGGCACGGAGACCACTGGGCTGGGGCCACTGTAAGACAGCCGAAACCTTCTCAGGATCCATGGAGAACCCCTCAGCGGAAATGATGTAACCTAAGAAGGTTACCTGGAATCGGTGAAATTCGCATTTCTCAAGCTTACCGAACAGCCTGTTCTCTCGTAACCGTTGCAACACTCATCTGACATCCATAATGTGGGCCTCCATGGATTCAGAATATACCAAGATGTCATCCAAATAGACCACCACACACTGCTGCAACAGGTCACGGAAAACATCGTTGATGAATTCCTGGAAGACTGCGGGCGCATTGCACAACCCAAAGGGCATAACCAAGGATTCATAATGACCGGTCCTGGTGTTAAACGCGGTCTTCCACTCATCGCCCGCCTTGATCCTTACCAGGTTATATGCCGCCCTCAGGTCGAGTTTGGTAAAGACCGTGGCCCCTTTGAGGCGATCGAACAGCTCGGAAATCAAGGGTATCGGGTAAGCGTTCTTGATCGTGATGCGATTGAGACCCCTGTAATCGATGCAAGGCCTCAACTCACCGCCCTTCTTTTTCACAAAGAAAAATCCAGCCCCTGCCGGGGACGAGGATTTGCGAATGTGTCCGCGTGAAAGCGCCTCCCTCACGTACTCCTCCATGGCCTCATTCTCCGCTACCGACAGTGGATAGACTTTGCCACGAGGAGGAACGGCACCGGATTGTAACTCTATGGCACAATCGTATGGGCGGTGCGGAGGTAGGGCAACCGCGCGCACCTTATCGAATACATCCCGGTACTCTTCGTATTCAGGAGGCAACAGAGAGTCCGAGGAAGTACACAGCAACTTGACAGGCCCATGGATGCAACTAACCCCACACTGCGGTGACCACGAGAGGATCTCGACCGATCTCCAATCGAAAGTCGGATTATGCTTCTGGAGCCAGGGGTAACCCAAGACCACCGAGTAGTGTGGAGACGAAATAACCTGGAGACAGACCGACTCTCTGTGAACGGCACCAATGGCTATCCCCACTGGAAGGGTCTCATGAGTCACGTGTGGCGGCAGAAGGGGTCTGCCGTCTATCGCCTCAAGAGCCAGTGGGGAACCTCGAGGCTGCAGAGGAATGGAATTGGCGGCAACGAACACTCTATCAATGAACAAACCACCAGCACCAGAGTCCACCAACGCCTGGGTCGTCACCGAGCCCCCGACCCAGGAGAGGACAACCGTGATCAGTGGTTTGTCAACACGGGAAACCGGGGACGAGGAGACTCCACCCAAGATCTGCCCCAGACAGGACCTCAGGTGCGAGCGTTCTCCCGGACGGTTCGGACATGCCAACCGAAAATGCCCACCGAGACCACAGTACATGCATCGGCCCTCGCGTCTCCGGAGTGCCCTCTCCCCCTCGGACAGGCGAGCAAACCCCCGCTGCATGGGTTCACCCCCAGACAAGTCATCCCCAGGAGGCGTGGGAGGAGAGGGAGGCACGGGTGGGACAGCAAACGTAGGCGCCAATCTGTTAGGAGACCTCCGCAGGCTCTCCTTAAAGGAAGGTCTCTCCCTGATTCTGGTGTCAATCAAAATCAGGAAAGAAATAAGAGACTCGAGCTCCACTGGTAGGTCCTTAGCTGCAACCTCATCCTTCAAGGCATCCGAGAGACCATGAGAGAAAGCAGCGACCAGAGCCTCATTATTCCAGCCCACCTCTGCTGCCAGGGTACGAAACTCAATGGCGTATTCAGCTACGGATCGTGAACCCTGTCTGATGGACATAAGGAGCTTCGCAGCAGAGGCGGCACGAGCCGGCACATCGAATACCTTCCGAAGAGAAGCAACAAAACCGGAAAACTCGGCAACCACCGGATTGTTGTTCTCCCATAAAGGGCTGGCCCAGGCCAAGGCCTTGTCCGAGAGCAGCGAGATCAAGAAGCCCACCTTTGATCTCTCAGTAGGAAAGGCATGTGGCAGCAACTCGAAATAAATGCCCACCTGGTTAAGGAAACCTCGGCACTGAGTTGGCTCTCCCCCAAAGCGCTGTGGAAGGGGGGCAGAACCGGTCATACCCCGAGACACCGCAGGCGCAGCAACAGGTGTCGAGGTAGACTCTGGCGCAACAACCGGGGCGGCAGTAGGAGCGGGCCCAGGAGCGACAACCGACCCATCGGCAACGGAAGCGAAATGAGCCGTGCGTTCAAGCAGGGTTTGCAACGCCACAGCGAACCGACCCAACAGGTGATCCTGCTGATCAAGTCTGGCAACCAGCGTAGGTAGCGAGGATGGCCCTGTACCGTCAGAATTCATGGCTTGGTCCTAATGTCATGGAACCATGAACCAGACGTACAACAGAGATGAGTGGAAATAAGAAGGCTTTATTGGAAATCAAGCCGTAGCAAAAGTCCAAACGGATGGCTAAACCGAAGCAGGGTCTTGCGTAGACAGAGGTCAGGAACCAGGAGGGTGGTCAGACGAAGCCAGGATCAGGAACCAACGGGGTAGTCAGACGAAGCCAGGATCAGGAACCAACGGGGTAGTCAGACGAAGCCAGGATCAGGAACCAACGGGGTAGTCAGACGAGGCCAGGATCAGGAACCAGAAGCAGCAGCAGTCTTAGAAGCATGTGAACACAGGAGGACCAAGCAAGGAACTGAAGCCACAGACCTTCTATATATATGAGCTAGGCATCCAGCTCCTCCCAGTGGGAAGGAGAAGCCGCAGGGTGGGAGGCTACAAGAAACCCAGAAACCAAGATGGCCGCCAGCACATGTCAAACGAAGGTAAGACCATGACACTTATGCCATAAATGCCATTTTGAATATTTGAGAGGCAAAGTTTTTTAAATGATTTATGTGGGTTTTATAATATATAGTTTTCTCAAAGCCACTTCAGATATAAATTTTCCTCTAAAAAAAAAGTATCTTAAAAAAATTGAAAAAATGCTGCTAAACTTATAAGCTTTTTAATATCCCTAAAAAATAAAAGCACATTTGAAAAATGATACCAACATAAAGTGGATGTATGATAAGTATTGATTAATATTTAGTGAGGTATGATCTTAAGATCAGAGAAATTCACACTTTTTCACAAATTTTCATAACATTTTGGATTTTTTTTTTTATTAAAACAATATAACAACTATAATTGACCAGTAACATAAAGTACAACATGTCACAAGAAAACAAATATCACAAATGCTTCCAAATTTATTATGATATAAAGTAACATATGTCAGATTTGAAAATGGGGCTGCTTCCTTAAGGGGTTATAGCAGGAAGTGCTTTCGCCAAGACTAAAGTTATAGGATGGGTTTCTGATAAATACCAATTAGGCTCAGTGGGGAACAATAATGGAGATTTATTAGCAGTGCTCAAGAAGGTATGGATTGTAAAGTCAGTAAAAATGCTCTTCACCTACCAGAAGAACACACATGGCATAATATTTTAGGAGTAACTGACGGCTATGTAATCACTTCTCCAGCCATTTTGTGGGAAACATTTTTGCATTTTACTAGTCCTATTAGTCGATCTGTTGATCTGTCTAGACCGTATTCTAAATTCTCAAGGTAAGCATTGAAGTGTCTTTAAAGCATGTCTAAACTGACAGATTCCCTTTAAGCTTTTGATGAATCTCATTACTTTAGATAATCACCCGATGCATTTATATGTTTCTACCTCTCATTTTACAGTGTGTTCATGTAATTTGACAGTAAGTGCTCTTCCATTCTCTCTCCTTCTCTTTCTGCTTTTACCATTTTCTACTGTCTCCATCTCCCTCTTGCACTAACCATTTATCTCCAGTACACGGGAAAAGTGAAGCAAAGTTCATTTGCCAACACTTCATTAGTGTTTCTACATGTCATGGCTGCTGCAAGTGTCACTCTCATTTCCACGCTTGATGAAACCAACTTGCAGCTAGGAATTCAATTATGGATTATTAGCATAACACACAGAATTTTCAACAATGATTGTTTGCTATTAATACTACAGTGATGTATTTTTTTGCAACAAAGCTGTTAAACGGTAATGGGAAAATATCAGAGCTACAAGTGTCCATCAAATTACATATACATACTGACATGCATTAGTGCTAAAAGATATACAACCACAGTTAGTTATTTAACCCTTATGTTGCTAGAAGATTGTGGGTCATAAGTGAATGCAATGTCACAAAAATGAAATGCATGATTTATGGCTCCTTTTCAGTCGTTCCAGATCACGTTGCCTAAACAAAACAATGCAAGTAGCTTGAAAACAACAGAAAATGGAACAGGTGAATGCACTACACTGCCGTATACTCGTGTATACATGATAAACAATTCATTATTTAGTAAATACTTTGTTTATTGGGAATTTCAAACAGAAAGCACAAACAGTGGCTGACACATGCCAGTCTAACATAGTTCGATAACAGGCTGAACTGGATGGACAGATGTCTTTTTTTCAGCCTTATAAACTATGCTACTATGTTACTACCTTGTGGCAGCATTTCACCTGTTTACATGGAGAGATCTGCTGCTGATCAATGAACATTTTCATACCTTCGGAAGTAAAGCAATGGCCACATCTGCAGTTACAATTAGAAATGAGTGAAATTCTCAAAAATTCGATTCGGCCAGCTCGGCGAATTCTCCCCAAAAATTTGGTTCAACCCAAATTTATTCATGGCAAATCACGTAAAAAATGGCTATTTACTGGCTGTAGAGAGCCTTTATATTGTGCCTTGCAGTAACACGCATAGGGAGTCTGCTGTCATAGTGAAACAATACTGTGAGTCAGTATGGCATGCAGATGATAGGCGTCACTCTTAGAATCACTGCACACTTCACTTATTTGGGCAGTTACAGGGCCAAAACTGACCAAATAACTCAAGTATGAACTCAGCCTTACAGGTCAATGTTAGCACCAAGAAGAAGCGCACTCCCTTTACACCGTCGTCAGCTGATTCCACATAGATGTCTACAGAACCTGTTCTATTAAACACATTATACAAGTAGAACCAGAGTGGAGTGGGTGTCAGCAGTAAGTTTGTGTTAACGTGACTGATTATTTTGCCCTTCCTCTGATCCGTCAGAACAATAATCCCAAAAAAACTGATCCTGTCTATGGAACATCTGCCTTCACTCGGTCAGCATTTGGTCAGTAATCCATCAGTATTGCTAAAGCCAAAAAAAACAGGAGTGGATCCAAAACAGAGATCATTTGTGAATGTAATATTTGCATGTTTTCCTGTGTTTTGTACCCACTCCTGCTTTTGGCTACCAAATCATAAGTCAATTCTGATGCATAGGGGCCATGTCATGCAGGCCTTACAGCTGTTACATAGACAGGATCCATTGTGCATCTAATTTGTCCTTCCTTCTGACAGATCAGAAGAAGGGTCAAATAAATGATGATGTCAGCCAGGCCGAAAGGCAAAATAGTGGCCCAGTCATGAAGTGAGGAGGGTGGTAACAGCATTAGAAGTCCAAAGAGTGGCCCTATGACATAGTGGTGAGGTGGAAGCAGCATGAGGAGACCACACAGTGGCCAAATGAAATAGCCTGGAGGAGGCAGCAGCATCAGGAGAAGGCCAAAGAGTGGCACAATGACAGTGTGGAGGTGGCAGCAGAATCAGGAGGCCACAGAGTAGCACAATGACAGAGTATGGAGGTGGCGACAACAGCAGCATCAGGAGGATGCCACAGGGTGGCACAATGACAGTGTGGATGTGGAAGCAGCATCAGGAGGCCACAGAGTGGTACAATGACAGAGTGTGGAGGTTGCAGCTGCAGCAGCATCAGCAGGAGGAGACAGGGTGGCACAATGACAGTGTGGAGGTAGTAGCTGCAGCAGCATCAAGAGGAGGCCACAGGGTGGCACAATTACAGAGTGTGGAGATGGAGGCAGCAACATCAGGAGGAGGCTACAGGGTGGCACAATAAAAGTGTGGAGGTGGCAGCAGCAGCAGCAGGAGACCACTGAGTGGCCAGGTGACATAGTGTGGAGGTGGCTGCAGCATCAGGAGACCACAGAGTGGCAAGGTGACATAGTATGGAGGTGGCAGCAGCATCTGGAGACCACAGAGTGACCCGGTGACATAGTGTGGAGGTGGCAGCAGCATCAGGAGACCACAGAGTGGCAACGTGACATAGTGTGGAGGAGGCAGCAGCATCAGGAGACCACAGAGTGACTCGTGACAGAGTGGGGAGGTGAGTGGCAATACTAGTACCAGCTGAAAATGGTGGGTGAAAGAAGGGGCACTTGGCATCAGATGTGAGGCATCAGGCAGGTGGCAGCATCAGAACGGTAGCTGAGGCAGGTAGCCAGAAGAAACCGGTCTTGTGTTGGTGTGGCACTATGGATGATCTAATCTGATTCATCAGACATTGATGGGTGGAAATCCTGTCTGATTCATCTTGACAAAGGTCAGTTTCTCCAGATTTTGGGTGGGAAGGTGAGTTCTTCTTGGGGTAACTATGGCCCCCGCTGCACTAAACACCCACTCTGATGCCACACTACTGGCCATCAGGACAGATTTTCCAGGGCAAACTCTGCCAGTTGTGGCCACAAATCCAGTTTGGCTGCCCAGTAGTCCAGCGGATCTTCAATGTGGGGTGCCAGGGTGCTGTCCAAGTATGCCACCACCTGCTGGTTCAGGTCCTGCTCCCGGTCTAGCTGCTGCTGGTGAGTAGTTTCTTCACTAGGCGGGTGAAGAAAGCTGCTCATCAGCGACTCTAGACTCAAGTTGCTGCTGATGGAGCTGGAACTGCTCCTACCCCCCCCCCCCCCACCCTGCCACAGCAGCCATGGCAGAGGAACGTGAGCGCAGAGGGCCCCTCCGGTCAGACCTGTGAGAGGATGGACGGTGGTGCAGATAAGCAGCGGCTAACTCACTACATAGGAAGTCTCTATAGTAGTACAGTTTGTCCTCCTTCTCAGCGGGTGTAAAAAAGGCACCCATTTTGGACCAGTAGCGAGGGTCCAACAAGGTGGAGATCCAGAAGTCATCCCTCAGCCGAATGGTGACAATTCAGCTGTCACTACGCAAGAAAGTGAGCATGCATCGGGCCATTTGTGCAAGCGACTCGGAGGGACTCCCTGCCTCCATCTCCACTGCATACTGCCACGGTGTGTCTGGGTCCGATGTCTCATCTTTCTCATTGCCCTGTAGCTCCTCTGGCTGCGCATTGATTGTGCTCTAATGTCTTCCTCCTCCTCTTCCAGTTCAGCCCCCACAGGGCTCATTAGGCCATGAGATGTAGGCGCCACGTCTCCAGTCCCCTGACCAGCCAGATTTACCAGCATCTGTTCCAGGACATGAACCAATGCAGTGACATTCATCCCGTAGTCATGGCGACTGACAAATAACGTGGCCTCCTCAAAGGGCCTGAGCAAACGGCAGGTGTCACGCATGAGCTGCCACTGGCTGACATCGAAGTTACACAGGGGAGTACTCCTGTCCACTTGGATAATCAAGAAATCGTTTATGGCCATTCAATGTTCATATAGTCGGTCCAATATATGGAGGGTGGAAACATCGCATATCAGCCCATGTTGGGGGATGCCGTTCTTTGCAGTGTACGAGTGGCTGAAGTGCATACAAAGTTTTCTGGCCACTTTTAGGATGTCTTGCAGATGGGTGGAAGACTTCAGGAACCGCTTGACAACAAGATTGAACACATGTGCCATACAGGGCGCATGGCTCAGTCCTCATTGACGCAACGCCGACACCATTTTCTTCCCATGTTCGGATACAATGGTTCGGATTTTGAGTTGTTGCAGAGAAAGCTAGGATTCGATTTCTTGATGAAGGACACATAGCAGTTCCTCCTCTATGTGACTCAGTTCGCCCAGGCAAATGAGGTGCAGAACAGCGTGACACCGCCATGCCCAGCACATGTGTTATGCTGGAGGAGCACTGTGAACTATCTCTGCAGTGAAGGCTGAGGACACGGTGGAGGATGAGGAGGCAGGCATTGTCACAGGACCAATCGCATGAGAACGTAGAGGCAGAAGCGGCGTCACCTGGCCAAGTTGCTGGTGTGGCTGTGCAGGAACCACATTTACCAAGTGGGCAGTAAAGGACATGCATTGTCCCTGAACGTAGTTATAGCGCCACAAGTCGGCAGTTTGGCAGACACTGACAGGCTCAAGCACTGGCCCACCTTCTATTCTAAATACGTGTGCAGGGCTGGTACTGCCTTTTTGGCAAAGATATTACGGCTTGGGACTTTCCACCTCAGCTTGGCACAAGCCATCAGTTCTCTGTAAGATGCAGAGTCCACCTCTTGGAAAGGGAGGGACTGCAGCACCAGCAACTTGGCCAGGAGCACATTCAGCTTCTGCGCCGTTGGATGAGTGCACGCATACTGTTGTCTCTTGGCAATCACTTCAGTGATCGATCAACATCATCATCCAGTACAATCTGCACTGATGTCCTCCTCAATGGTCTCTGGGTCAGGAGCCTGTCAGGAGCCTGACAGCTCGCAACACCAGCTCCCACACCACTCTCCTTATCACTACTTGCTTGCCTAGTGGAAAAAGCGGCGGATGTCTCCTCGACATCTTGGCTGGCCAGTAGCTGCTGACTGTCCTATAGTAGCTTGTCCTCGCTGTATAGTGGAGCTGAGCCCACAGCATACAATACTTCTCTGGCTGAGGGAACAGAAAAGGACAGAGGAAGGTTGAGGACAGGTGAGAGCACAGGGCCTGCTCCCGGGCCATGCCAACTAAGGGTTGTGTCTGACAACCCACTGTCTCTTGCTGCGACTCCTGATACCATGCCCTCTTACTCTGCTGCGACCTGTGCTTGCGCCAGAAACATTTAGGCCTCTGCCACTCCCCTGTGCAGGGCCTGGCACTTCTCTGTCTGACATACTGTTAGATCAAATAAATAAATAAATAAAAATGAAACTAAAACACCCCAAAAAAGTCTGTAATTTTCTCACTTCACCACACAACGGCTAATAAACCCTTTGTTTCCACTAATACACGCCACAAAAGGCTTTAGAACATATAACTGCACCCCAGAACGACAAATATATATTTTTTGCCACTAATACATGCCAAAAAGTGCTTTAGAACATATAACCGCATCGCTGAACAGCAAATAGGCCCTTACTTTTTTTGCACTTATACACGCCACAAAACGCTTTAGAACATATAACTACACACCTAAACGGCAAATATATATTTTTTTGGCACTAAAACACGCCAAAAAGGGCTGTAATTTTCTCACTTTACCGCACAACGGCAAATGCTTTGTGCCACTAATACACGCAAAAAAGTGCTTTAGAACATATAACTGCCCCGGAGAACGGCAAAAAATATATATTTTTTGCCACTAATACATGCTAAAAAGGACTTTAGAACATATAACTGCACTGCTGAACTGCAAATAGCCCCCTACCTTTTTCCACTTATACACGCCACAAAAGGATTTAGAACATATAACTGCACCCCTGAACGGAAAATACCGTATTTTTCGCCCCATAAGAAGCACTTTTCCCCCCAAGAAGTGGGGGAAAAGTGCCCCTGCGTCTTATGGGGCGAATGCTGGCAATTTGCATTGCAGACTGCGATTTATTAGTGAGGAGGGAGGAGGGTCTGTAGTAGGCAGGGAGAGCAATTTAGCTAATATTGTGCTATAATCTTCTTTGTCTAATAGTTGTAATTTTTTTCCAATCTGAACTTCAGATGAGAAAAATAATACAACTATTAGACAAAGAAGATTATAGCACTATATTAGCTAAATTGCTCTATATTAGTTTGTTTTGAATATTTGCTATATTGCTATATATTCTTGTTTTAGAATATTACGAATATTCGAATTTTCGGAAAAAAACTAAGTTATAGCAATATAGCGAATATTCGAAAAAAAATCGAATATAGAGCAATTTTGCTAATAGTGCTATAATCTTCTTTGTCTAATAGTTGTAAGATGAAAAATTCGCAAGAAAAATTCGAATTACGAAAATTTGCATATTACACAATATTACCTTGCCGATTTTTCGAGTAAAAAAAATTGGAGAGTATAACGAATATTCGAATTTGCAAATATTCTACAAAATATTCGCAAAATCGAATATGACCCCTGACGCTCATCACTACACGTGACCTCAGTGAGTTATGGCCGCCTGCAGCCCGGCCTGCCTGCTAGTTGCTAGTGTTTACTACAGGAGCGTGACATGTGTACCGGTAAGTACGGTACACATGGGGAGCAGGGGGAGCGCATCATTACTCAGTTTAGATATGATGATTAACACTACGTATAATACAGTACATACTGAGCGGCAGGGCCAGAGTACAGTGCCTGCCCCGCCGCTCTCCCCGCCTACTACAGCCCCTCCATAGGGGTCTGTGGATGGGATAATGGAGGGGGGGATTCTGTGGAAGGCATTATGATAGGGGGATCTGTGGATGGGACTGTTATGTGGGGATCTGTGGATTACACGGCTATATGTGTAGATCCACTACCCAATAACAGCGCCCTCCACAGATCCACCCATCATAATGCCATCCACAGATCCCCCCACCATCATAATCCCCCACCCCATAACAGTGCATCATCCATAGATCCCCCATCGTAGTGTCATGCACAGACCGCCATTAGTTCAAACCCACCAAAAGCACACCTTTTGGTTAAAAATATATTTTTTCTTATTTTCCTCCTCAAAAACCTAGGTGCGTCTTATGGGCCGGTGCGTCTTATAGGGTGAAAAATACGGGCTTTAGAACATATAACTGCGCCGCTGAACGGCAAATATATATTTTTTCCCACTAATAAAAGCCAAAAAGGGCTGTCATTTTTTCACTTCACCACACAACGGCAAATACTTTTTTTGTGCTAATAAGCCCTTTTTTCCCACTAATACAAGCCAGTAAAAATGCTTTATAACATATAACTGCAACGCACAAGGTCAAATAAGATATATATATTTAATTGTAATAAACCCTGTTAATGGCTATATCAAACAGCACTTGCACCCCAATAACAAGAACAGTTTGCTGGAATTACAGAGCTGTATAATGGCAATTGGGATCCGCAGTCAGTGCAGCAAGGTGTAGTAGGATTGTTCCTA
Organism: Bufo gargarizans; assembly: GCF_014858855.1. NCBI lineage: Eukaryota > Metazoa > Chordata > Amphibia > Anura > Bufonidae > Bufo > Bufo gargarizans. Next base: position 205,887,097 of record NC_058081.1, on the reverse strand, counting down.
TTACCCAGGCTGTAAACTTCCCTACTGAACCCTGTTCTTCTTCAATACTGGGGAATGATTTCTCCCTATCCTTTCCCTGAACTTCTATACAGCAAAATAAAAGTTTCAAAGTCTTTCTTAGCACTGTCCCTAGTGCCTGCTGACCTCTCTCCCTGCATTAACTACACTGGTAAACGGCAGAATCTAAGATGGCTGCCGCTATTTATAGGGCTGTGACATCCCAGCACTGGCTGCTGATTGGCTGCATTCATGGCATTGTGGGTGATCCCTTGTTCCCAGAGTTCCTTGCTCCATGTCCCATCACGTGCAGCAGCCATTTTAGTCAGAATGATTTTTATTGAAATATCGCAAATATATATCGGTTTCGACATAAATTATACAAGTCATTTTAGAAAAAAATGTGATTCATTACCACAAAGCATGAGGAAATTCAGATTCGGAGCAAATCAATTTTTTCCTGAAAATCGGATTGAATTCCACTTCATCAACTTCGATTCGCACATCTCTAGTTACAATTCTGATAGTTCCCATTCACTATGTAATAACTCAGAGTGGCATTACCATCTCTTTTGTACCCCCACTATCTGGATGTAGCAGCTGGACCATCTCGCTACATTTCCCAGAACATTGACTCTGGTAGCCACAGCGTGGACTGTTCCTGAAGGGTGAGGGCCTGTTGGCAAATTCTAATGTGTTTTTATGTTCACAGGTTGCCCTTGAGTTTAGCCCTCACCCGGATGGTCATGTGAGTTAGGACTCCCCCCAACTACAAAAGTCCAAGTTGCACTGGATAGTGCCCATTTCATTTCTTTTTTCCTCCTTTTCAGGTTATTTATGAGCCTTTGCTAACAGTTCTCATGACCCATGCTGCTACTTCTATACCCTAGTGGACTACAAGTGGATTACAAATGACCTTATTACCTCCTTTGGATTACAAAAAGTGACATTGCTGTTCCCATGGATTACAATAGACTTTTATTGCACTTAAAAATATAAAGTGACTCTATATTTGCACTACGTTATTGCATTAAAGGTGCCTTATATATTGCCTTTATATTTGCATTAAAGTTTGCACTAACCTTTTTGAATTGTCAGCAACGTTTATTATAATCTTAAAGGAACCGAGTGGTTATGTTCCCAGCAGATCTAACACCGTTAAGGGTAACCCGCTGCTAATATGTGTGTTTGAGGGAGTAATTAGCCCTCAATGGAGATGTGGGAGAATACCGGCTCCTCCTCCTAATTTGCACCTTGTGTTTAGCCAAGGTTAAGTATGCCCTATGGCCTTGCATGCCGCCTTAAAGAAATGTTGTTTGCAGGCGTTTCATTGCATAGTGGTGGGATTGCAGAGTAAAGTTACCCCCGCGCTTTCTTTGGTACTAGAGCTCAGTATCTTCAAAGTAAAGTCAGCAATAATCGTTTTGTGCACAATGTTTGGTTCTCTGTTTATAACTGACAGGGAAACTAATAACGGACACCCTACTCACAAGGGCAGAGAGACCTTTTGATAACCTTTGCCGTTGCAATATCGGATGGTAACAAATGTATATCTTATCTTTCATGCAGCACTTTGTCTATAATTTTGGTATCCTTGGAGCATATATTGGTATTCATATTTTCAAATACCCACACTACCATCTAAAAAAAGGAATCCATGTCCTCGTAGCTTAACTGCAACTGGCGTCATGACTACTTGATCTATGAGGGACATATTTCGTAGAAACCTCCTAAGGGGCAATGGATACCCCAGATGCCTGGGATTAGTCCGCTGCAACTATATATATAAATAATATATATATATATATATATATATATATATAGATATATAATGTAGCAGATATCCCCTCTTTGTCCTGTGTTTGCTTTTACATCACTAGAGTTTTAGAGAAAATCTGTAAGTGAAGGATGAGGTTCTGGTACAACACTGTTGTGCAATTGCTCCAGGTGTGGTCACCTGTGTGGTAATCCATCAGCGACATAAGGGGTGAGTTGATCATTTTCTCTGCGGTTTTTCAGCACAGCATGTACATGACATTTCTGAAATCTCATCAACTTTCCTTGTACTATAAATGCTGTCCATTGGGAAGAATCCACATTATCCACAGGGACATAACTATAATTCATAGGGCCCCATAGCAAAATAAGATGGGAACCCTACCACCTAGTGTAAGAAAATGAAAACAGCTGCATAATTAGCAATAAAAAAAGGTATGTATAATAGCACTATATATAAAAATAAAAATAAAACATTTTAGCAAAAAGCCACCATATTGTTGTTCCCCACAAAAATACTTTTGCACCTGCTAAGGCTGCTATGGCTATAGTTATGCGGCTTGCAACAGTGTGTACGCCCCTGGATCCTTCATGTATCGTCTTCTAAGGAAGCTTGAATAAAATAACCACTACTTATCTACTCCGGTGAGTGCCACGACTTCTTCCTCTTCTCCCTACCCATCGCATAGCTATAGTTATGTCCATGTATATGATTAATAGACACCTGCATTTTGTTTATAAATCTTTTTATGTGTGATGTTCATGCAATTATATGCAGTTACACAATGCGTGTAAAAGAATAGATATTTAAGGGAACTGAAATGACACATGGCTAGCTACACATATTCCCAGGACATCTCTCACAAGCAATGTCCCTTTCAAGCTGTTTGCCTAGACTGTGGTTCAGGGGCGGATTAAGTGCATGATGGGCCCGGGGCTCTCTACCCAACTTGGGCCCCTCCCTCTATTTTAGTTTAGTTGTGTTTTCTATGTGAAGAGGCTGTGGTGCTTTGTGAGTGGTTGGGGCTGAGCTGCAATACCAAGCACAGTGCTATCAAATGACATTGCTGAACAAAGAGGCTGCGGAGCTTACTGGAACATCGCGGTCTCCTCAAACAGCTTATTGGCCAGGGTGCCAGGAGTCGGACCCCCACCAGTCTCATATTGATGACCTATCCTGAGGATAGGCCATCAATATATAAATCCCAGAGAAACCTTTTACCTTATGCTATCTTTAGTGTTACATAGGACTGCAAAAATACCCAGGAGCCATTGGTTCCTAAACTGAAAAATTTAGGAGCAAAATTAATTTTTTTGTTGCCAAATTTAAAATACATACCGTATTTTTTGCTTTATAATATGCACCTGGATGTAAGACACACCCCAGGTTTAAAGGAGGAGAATAATAAAAAAAGATTTTCAACCTAAAGGTGGGCTAAAACATGTGCAGTACATGGGTTCATACCTATGGATGAAGGGGGTTATAGTCATATAATATAAACACTGTTAAGTGTACCGTAATTCACCTGTGTTATAACCCCCCCCCCCCTTCCTCATCCATAAGAATCTTATAGATGAGGGGACTTATGGTCACATTTAATATACACAGGTCATTATGGTACAATTCCTGGACAGTGTTAATATTAAATGTGACTATAAGCCCCTTCATCCATAGAAATTCACTAATGCACTGCTGCACATAGGTGTTTTCCTATGAATGAGGGGGGTTATAGTCACATTTAATGCAAACACTTAGGCCAATAATAGTACAGCTCCTGGACAGTGTTTATATTAAATGTGACTATAGCACCACTCATCCTAAAGGGTGCACCCATGTACCCATGCTGGGCAATTGGGTCGGCGTTGGGCCCCCCAGCGATGTCGGGCCCGGGGCTACAGACCCAAATGCCCCAATTATAATCTGCCACTGCTGTGGTTCATCAGATTAAAGCATGTTTTTTCTTATGTTGATTCAAGGCTCTGTTCCTTATTGTGCAAATTATGAATTTGGTGCAATGAGGGCATCACCATTGCTCTTGTTACATCCGAGCTCCATTCATTTATGTGGCCAGCTCCTCCCTGGTTGCTTTGCCACTGTCTGGCCCTATCTAAGCAGCGAGGGTCATAGAAGGGAGTAGAGCTTAGGTGCAACCAGAGCAATGGTGATGCCCTCATTGCACCAAGGGCCTAATATTAAGAAACGTATCATAACTCAGCAATGGAGCCTCAGATCAACAACAGAAAAAACAATGTTTTAATCAAGAAAACCATAGCTATGTTTGTGCAAACAATTTGATAGGTTGGTCGCAGGTGACAGATTCCCCTTAATTATATTGACTCATGACCACTCTTAACTTACATTTTAAGCTCATAATTACATAAGTTTACTGTATGTGTATACACAAAAATGTACATGACACAATTCAATTTGATAGAAAAGGGCCTCCATAGAAAATTTAGGGGAATAGGTTATTTTCCACTGGGCATGATATATAGATACGGTGTAACTGTTACATCAGCGGTCCATTTCCGTCATTAAGAACACTATTCATTGAGCTACTATTACTCCCATTTCTACTACCCCTCCTCCCCGGCCAGCGTGATGACGTAATCTCGCACAGCAAGATATTTCGGCTGAGATCTTCAAACAAGATGGAGGCTGGTGGCCAGTCGCAAGCAAATTGAGGAGGTAAGTTTAATTTTTTTATACTATTTAAGGTTAAATCAATTGGCTGACAAGAAGCACAAGGAAATTCGGTTTTTAGGCAAATTTTATTTATCCTGAAATTTAGATCGAATTACACTTCGTGGGATTCGATTCCATCATCTCTAATTGTAATCAACTTCTCCTATAAATGCTGCTCTGCCCTCTCATTCCATGCCAGAGCTTAGGTTCCTAGTCTTTAGTTACCCAGTGATGGGGCAATTGTCCCATGTACCTGTGAATGCCTGCCTGGCTGCCGACTCTGATTCCACATCATCTCTTCTGACCCTAGCCAGTTTACCATACTACTCTATTGCAACCTGCCCCAACCTCAGATTTGTTTTATTGATTCATTTGTAAGCAGCCTGCCCTGACCTCAGCTTATTTGACTATGTATTTTGTCTTATCCCTCTGTGCTTGGCATGTCTCTGACACCAGTTGGTCAGTCGTCAACTACACTGGCACTATCTCAAGCGGAAGCCACCTCTTGGCTCCCCTGCAGCACAGACCAGATCCCTGTATAGGGGTTAAAGATTTAAAATCAGGGGATTGCCAGGGTAACGCCCTTAGAGCTAGCCCAAAGCCAAGCAGATTGTCCACCCTGCCCCTAACAGTCCTGCTCCATTTTTCTCTAGAATCAGTACTGAGGTTCTGTACCAAGTAAAGATCATATTTGATATGAAGGAAGTGAGAGGCAAAACATACTAACTGGTGGGTTCTTAAGGTTTTGGCCCCAAAAAGAGGTTATGAAAACCAGCTAAAAATAAGGTTCCTATTCTGTTGAAAAAATTTGTACAGTCTTCTGGATCAAAGAGCAGCGGGTATAAGATGGGGTACTGTTACATCCGCAGTCCTTATCCGTCGCTATTAACACTGTTCATTAGGCTACTATTACTCCCATTTCTGCTACCAACACTCCCCTCCTCTCCTTGCCGTGTTTAGTTGAATGGCTTCTCATTGTAATCAACTCCTGCTATAAATGCTAATTTGACCACTCAGGTTCAGGTTCCTTATTTTCTATTCTGTCTGCGTGCATCCAACTTCTGCCTATTTACTGACTCTAATTATCTGCTGCTTGCCCTGACCTTGGATTAGTTTCTCAGATATGCACAAACTCTGCCTGCCCTGACATAGTCTGTTTTCTGACTTTGAGTGTCGCCTTACCCTTGGTGCTTCGCACTGGCGTCTCTGACCCCTGTGGGTCAGCTGCCAACTACGCAAGGACTACTCCAGGAGGTAACTGGCTGGTTGCTTCCCTGCAGCAAGTCCTGATTCCTGTTTGGGGGTTAAAGGGGAAATACCAGGGGATAGCCAGGACAATGCCCTTAGGTTTAGTCCAGTGGCAGACTGGTTAGTTGGCACAGGGAGTCCACTCCCACTGTCCATAACTGTAACCTCCTTGTAATAACCACCCAAAATTGAATTCATAAGTCTTGATAAGGGATGGACTTTTCAAAAAGTGGTCTTTTGGTGAGATTTCCCTGGTACTGTATCTTCAGTTAAAATGGAAATGCAGGTGTGATGTTAAATATGATATGGAAGCCATTTATAACATTTTGAATAATTACTTAGATTTTTTTTTTCTTCATCCATTATACAGTATTGCTTTTCCTTTGCTTCATAAGGAATTATGATTCTTAACTTCAATACATATTGCCAATTTGATTCTCTAGAGCACATATGTGAAGCTTGTGGCCCTACAACTCTAAAGCACGTCCTGATAGATGTAGGCAGTCTGAACATGATGGAAGTTGTAGTTTTGAAGCAGCAGGAGGGCCGTAGGTTTGACATCCCTGCTCTAAAGGGCTCTAACATTCACCATCTTCCTTTCTGCTGATATCAGTGGCTCAGACTGCTGCTTTCTTCATCTTTTATACCTCACACTGCATTTCACTCTTTTTAGATTAGCTGCCATGTTGCACAAGCCGACCAGGAAGCCATTGTAGTGAGAGCACACTTCTATTATTACACTAATAGAATTATTATTACCTACAAACAACTTAATTATGCAGGAGAAAAAAGAAATGACCAGATAAATGAGACAACTATAGAGAGCCACGATGTTGAAAGCTATCATAATAGAGCCGGGAATGATGTTCAGTTGATCCAGATAAATGATTCAATGGCTGTGCGGGTCAGGAAGGAATTGTATATCTCTTGTTTTGCCTTCCTCTGAATGAAACAGTGTTAGAAATGTTGAACTTGATGGGCAAGTGTCTAGTTTCAACCTAAGTAACTACTGTATGTAACTATATAGTGGAGCCAAAAAGCCTCAATAAAATCAAATACTGAGGTTGCTTTTAAAAGGGATTCCACATTACCTTAACATGGAGTATGTACATGGGCTGGTCACATCTTAAAGAGGTTGTCTCATCTCCCTGTTACTACGGCGAGATGAGCCAGAGTTCCAACCACCTGAAACAGTGTAGTACAACAAATTATAATGTCTCCCTAACTAAGAATCCGCATAGCCGCACGGCAATGAGAGCTACAGAAACAGCAGAGCGCCGGAGCATTCTGCTGTTTCCCGGCCCAGAGGCTGTCAAAACTGTGTCATCTCGACTTAGTAACGGCAAGATGAGACAACCCCTTTAAGATATACCTAGTTGATACATTAACACTTGAAGCTGCTACAAAAGAACATATAGCTGGTGGCTATAAGTAGTGAAATATATTTCAGCAATTTTTCTATTACATCTGCTCTAAGATTAATTGAGGAAAATGATTTGGAATTCTAAAACGTTGATGGTACAATAAATATATTATGGACAAACCAAAATTGTGCATCTACGAATGTAAAGAGCCCCCAATTGGTGTCTGATCTGCAAGAGGAGATGACCCAAATGTCTCCCATCCTTCCTAGAACAACACAGTTCTGGATTTTGTGCACTGGCCCACAGTCCCACAGGAAGCAAATACAATTGAATATAATGGTGAAGTAGAGAGCAGTCAGCTCCATTCTCCCTGCAAGCACCATATAGTGACTTAATTGTGTCTGGTACGATCCACAGATGCCACAGGCTGGAAGAGGCCTGAACTGAGGGGTAAGTTCCATTCACCGTGGGAGCGGGGATAGGTAAGTGTTACATTCTGGGGCACTAAGGGGGCATAATACTTCATGGGAGTATTACATGGGCATATTAAAATGTGAGGAGGCACTAAGGGAGCATCATATTGCATGGGGGCCCTAGGAGGGAATTATGCTGCATGGAGAGGCACTAAGTGGAGATCACACTGCACGGGAGCCACTAAGGGAGCATCATACTGTGTAATGGACATCATAGTATTTGGGGGCATAAAGAGGTATCTTTACTGTCTGAGGGGCACTAAGGGAACATTGTTACTGTCTGGGGCACCTTTACTGTATAGGGGACACTAAGAGGCAGTATGCAAAGAAGACTGTGTGGGATTGGGGAGGGTTAGAGGAGACATGGCTTAATTGAAAAAAAAAAAAAAACATTTGCTGCTACTTTGCATTTCATAAAAGTTGGGAGGTATGGCTCAGTTCCTCCTGTTCTACAATATGCTGACTGTAGATAGGTTTATATGTCCAACAAGATAGGTTCCCTTTAATCATTTCGTGTACAGTAAAATCACTGTGAGGAATATGTTCCCCTGCCTGTGACTGCTGGAGACAGCCAAGTGCTTGTGCTTGACTATCTCTGGGAAAGTTGACTGGAGCATCAGATACCCACACGTATTTGCCGCACCATTCAAATAGGAGATTCTGGTGTTGAACTTGGGCATGAGCAGTCTAACCCCCCGATCAGACACTTATTCCCTATCCTGTGGATGGGGAATAAGCTTTTGTCATGGAACAACCCATTTACCTTTTTACTCCATGCCACCTCTGCAGAGCTGCAATATGTGTAAGCCTCACATCCTCAGAGCATAGACTGATAGTTACCCTTGTATGTTCTGCAAGGCAGAGCTTATATTACCATCATTGTCATTCTGTTATGTTTTTAAGAGGTAATAAACATGTCAAGCGGTGCGTCTATACAAATAAATGTGGATTGCGTGATTCATATTAACTGGATGGGAAACTTGCTAGAAATGTTATTTTTTATGCAAATGGAACATCTTGTCTTATTATATATTCATGTGAGATTTACTAACAAGTGATAGAGTGAATAAATCAGCCAGTGTAAAGTCATATCTGAACATACCATTTTATGAACTGCTTACTGGCCAGGAAAATGGAGCAAATGAGCTGTAATTTTTACTTTTTTACATTTATATGTGCAGTACTACATCAGCAAATGTCTGCATCATGAGAGCAAATAAATGCCTCTCAGAGGTTTTAGTAATAGATACGTTTAAAAATAGATCTCATAAGATGTATCCTGCACCTATACTCACAGTGTAGTCCTCAGCACACACTATGGTGATACAAGTAAAGACTAGTGATGAGCGGCAGGGGCAATATTCGAGTTCACAATATTTAGCGAATATTGGGTAGAATACTCGTCATATATTCGCAAATTCGAGATTCTTTTCTTGATTACGAAAAATCGGCAATGTAATATTCACGTAATGCGTGCAAAATACAGGCGTGGGTCACTATAGCTACATTTTTCAAGCTGCTAGAAGTTTCCTGAGACTGGAGAAAATGGTTGGCATGGCACAACATTACAATAGCTTTATATGCAGATAGAGTGCTCCAATATATTCACGATTCCAAAATCGGTACTAATTATGCAAATATTTTGGCGCAACATGTACAACTTAACATTTTAACAGCTCTGACTACTTATTAGTGATCAGTGCACTAAGTATTGTTGTGAACTTGTGACATCACAGCACTATGTATATATGTATGTATGTAGCAGGGTTAAATTTGCCATTTAGCTCCTTGGGTCTGCAGTGTTCATGCATCCTTAAAACTCACATATAAGGCAGTAAGTTTACCTAGCAATATAAAGTGAGGAACAGAAGTATGAACACCCTGCGATTTTGGAAGTTCTCCCACTTAGAAATTATTGAGGGATATGAAATTCACATTGTAGGTGCATTCCCACTCTGAGGGACAGAATTCAAAATAAAATAAAAATCAGGAAATCACACTGTATAATTTTTTAAGAATTTATTTGTCTTGCACTGCTGAACATAAGTATTTGAACACCTGAGAAAATCAGTGTTAATATTTGGTACAGAAGCCTTTGTTTGCAATTACAGAGGTCAAACGTTTCCTGTAGTTCTTGACCAGGTTTGCACACACTGCAACAGGGATTTTGGCCCACTCCTCCACACAGATCTCCTCTAGATCTGTTAGGTTTCGGGGCTGTCGCTGACCAACACGAAGTTTCAGCTCCCTCCAAATATGTTCTATTGGATTTAGGTCTGGAGACTGACTAGGCCACTCCAGAACCTTGATATGCTTCTTACAGAGCCACATCTTGGTTACCCTGGCTGTGTGCTTCGGGTCATTGTCATGTTGGAAGACCCAGCCACGACCCATCTTCAATACTCTGACTGAGGGAAGGAGGTTGTTGCTCAAAATCTCACAATAAATGGCCCCATTTATCCTCTCCTTAATACAGTGCAGTTGTCCTGCCCCTTAGCAGAAAAGCACCTCCAAAGCATGATGTTACCACCCCCATGCTTCACAGTAGAGATGGTGTTCTTGGGATGCAACTCATCCTTCTATTTCCTCCAAACATGACGAGTGAAGTTTAGACCAAAAAGTTCTACTTTAGTCTCATCTGACCACAAGACTTTCTTCCGTGCCTCCTCTGGATCATCCATCCAGATGGTCATTGGCAAACTTCAGACAGGCCTGGACATATGATGACCTGAGCAGGGGAACCTTCCGTGCAATGCATGATTTGAAACCATGACAGCGTAGTGTTTTACCAACAATGACCCTTGAAACTGTAGTCCCAGCTCTCTTCATGTCATTGACCAGCTCTTCCCTTGTAGTTTTGGGCTGATTCCTCACCTTTCTTATCATCAGTGATACCCCACGAGGTGAGATCTTGCATGGAGCCCCAGTCCTAGGGAGACTGACAGTCGTCTTTAGCCTCTTCCATTTTCTAACAATTGCTCCAACAGTTGATCTATTTTCCCCAAACTGCTTGGCAATTGTCCCATAGCCCTTTCCAGCCATGTGGAGGTCCACAATTTTGTCTCTGGTGTCTTTTGACAGCTCTTTGGTCTTGCCCATGGTAGTAGTTGGGGTCTGACTGACTGTGGGTTGGACAGGTGTCTTTTAAGAGCTCAGACAGATGCTACTAAGTTAGATTAATGAGTGGAGTAGAGGTGGACTTTTTAAAGGCACAGTAACAGGTCTTTGAGAGCCAGAATTCTTGCTGTTTCTTAGGTGTTCAAATACTTTTGTTCAGCAGTGCAAGACAAATAAATTCTTAACAAATCATACAATGTGAATTCCTGATTTTTATAAAAAAAATTCTGTCTCTCGGAGTGGGAATGCACATACTGTACAATGTGAATTTCAGACCCCTCCATGATTTCTAAGTGGGAGAACTTGCAAAATCGCGGTGTTCAAATACTTCTGTTCCTCACTGTATGACAATCATGAAACAGAAATACATAGTGTAATATTGTAACCCATTTTTCCTAATCCTGCAATTTTCAGCTTTTTTTCCTTTTTCATTTTTGATTACCTGCCTTCCTTGAGCAATAACTTTTATATTTTTCATTGTTTATTTTTATTTTAGTATGGGAAAAAGGGGGAGTAATGTGAATTCTGATATTTAAAATATAAATAAAAAAAATTACACTTATTTTAAGTCCCTTTAGGGTACTCGATCATTCGATTGTATGATGATGATTTAACATTTCAGCCTATCACTATGTTCTTATGGAGCCTTGCCACAGGAACATCACTGTGACAGGCCTCAGATTCTTCAGACCTAAGACTGCCATAGCAACCGAACAGCTCCCTAGATCTCAGTGTCTGGATTTCATCACTCATATGCTGCTGTCGCAATTGACCATGGCATCTGAGGAGTTAGATGTCCATGATTTGTGTTATCGCCAGTTAAAGACATTGCCTTTGGGTATCTACTGTGTAAAACAGCACCCACTCATCTTCTGAGCAAGATCCATCTTTAAAGACCCTAAATTCTGCTGTACATATACAGGTCAGGAAGTGGTTAAAGGGGTTTTCTGGGTTCAGGGTATTGATGAGCCAACTCTCAGCATCCTTGCTAATCAGCTGCTTGATGGGGGTTATGGTTCTTATTCAGGATCTGTACCCTCTTTATTTATCTCATCTATCTGTGTACCTGCATTCCATTATACCTTCAAACAATTGAACTGCGGGGGAGGGGGGGCAAGAATTTTGAGGATAAAGCATTAATATTCTAATCCATGTAATTGTAATGATTGTTATGAAATTCGTTCATGCTTCTTTTGGTGGTAAAAGCGAAATTGTGTTATGGATTCTGTTACCACAGACCATAACGCAATTCTATGACGGAATGCATAACGGAATGCCTTTAGAGGCATTCCATTATGCATTCCCTCATAATAGAAGTCCCATTACTTATGAATACAGCGGGCCCCCTCCCCCCGCCAGGCCCGGTCACGGTCACTCCCTCTGCGTCCACGATCGTTATGCCCCTACAAGAAAATTTAGACTAGAACCTTTAGAATCACAGGTGCATATCCATTAAGCAAACATGATTGATAAAAAAGAAAATGGCTGCACACCATTATACATACAAACAATAGAGCTAAGAAATGGGGATCATTCTAAACAAAAGTAGTATCATACCTACTATAAATGAGTCAATGGAAGCTCTTAGTCCACATATTTGATCAAACGTGTGTCGGACCCATCTATCAGGCATCAAGGTGGCTTCTGCAGATGAGTCCCTAATTCTAATATACTCTTTGGACTTACCTAAGCCTACAATATTCAGGGCAGTGTAGAGACCAGCTACATACGTACTCTGCTCAAAAGTCCCAGGTAGATGGGCGTTGTTCAGTCTAAAAGAGGCGCTACCCTCAATTAATACTACAAGAAAATTTAGACTAGAACCTTCAGAATCACAGGTGCATATCCATAAAGCAAACATGATTGATAAAAAAGAAAATGGCTGAACACCATTATACATACAAACAATAGAGCAAAGAAATGGGGATCATTCTGAATAAAAGTGATATCATACCTACTATAAATGAGTCAATGGAAGCTCTTAGCGCACATATTTGATCAAACGTGTGTCGGGCCCATCTGCGTTATCGTTATGGCCCTTTTAACGCCTTAAGGACCCCCGCCGTACATGTACGGTGCTGGTGGACGTGACTTAAGGACCAGCACTGCAGTGGCAGGAAGCCGATGGCAGAGAAGGCATCAGGGCTTGCCTTCTACGGAAGCCTGTGAGATCCAGCCCTTCGGCTGAGTCTCACAGGCAGACTGTTAGCATAAAAGCGCAGGCGCGTGACATCGGTGAGTGAGCGCTGCCGTCCGCACTACCTGTTACTGGAGCTGAGTGTAAGCATAAGATTCTATATACGATATGTGTCATCCACAGATCCCCCTCCATAACAGTGTCATTCACAGATCCCCCATAATAGTGTCATCCACAAATCCCTAATAACAGTGTCATCCACAAATCCCCCATAATAGTGTCATTCACAGATCCCCGTAACAGTGCCATCCACAGATCCCCCATAACAGTGTCATCCACATATCAGCCATAACAGTGCCATCCACAGATCCCCCATAACAGTGACTGGAGCAGCCCTGCTGATAAACACACCTAGGCCACCACCATTCATAATGCCATGTAGTTAAGGAGGTCATGTAATGTTTTGAGGCCAAAATGGCACAGATGACCACCAAGAATATCTGGAATATCGAAAATTAGCTGGTCAAGTAAAATGTTGCATGCGAAAATCATTAAATAGGTGGCTGACAAAAAAGGGGTGGGTCAAAGGGCGTAGTCAATGGGCTGAGTCAAGGGGGAGGCAAAATTAGCTTTCGCCTAGAGTGGCAAAAATCCTTGCACCAGTCCTAGTTATCATCACAAAAAGTGACACATGTCAGATTTGCAAAAAATGGCCTAGTCCTTAAGGTGAAAAATGTCAGGGTCTTCAAGGGGTTAATTCTATAGTGTCTTGTCTAGTAAGGTATCTTCTGGTTGACTATTTCCAAATATGTATATAGAATCATGGTTTACCACTGTATCTATAGATTACAGTTCTAAGACCAACAACCTCATCAATCTCAGACTGCAGAATTATGGTAGCACTATTTCAGTGTGAGAGAAATGCAAAGACCAATAGACCTTTTCTCTTCTCCACGCTGACCATCTTTCTAGCAGCTCTTTGATTTGTACAAGTACAAGGTCCTAATTTAGAATGGCTGAACTGTATTGTGAACATTTTCTGATCCAGTTTGATTATAATATAAATGAAATTCCATTCTTCAGTTGAATGTCATGTGAATACAAATTTTTATTTATCTAAATACAGGTGGAGCTGTTTGGTTTACCTAGAGAATCTCTGTGTGAGGGGACATACTTTGTGATTATGAGAAGTACAGGTCCTTTATACATTGTGACTATTCGGAAGGAGATCTACTCCTTAAGGACATTTGCTGCACTCGAAAATCAACAGCCTTTAGGTGGCAGTGGGCAACAATAACAGAGCAATCTCTTTACTTATCAGGAGGTAGTCACTGGTAACAGGATAGTATTTGTAATCCTCAGGAGGTCACCACAGGTAGCAGAACAGTCTTTGCACTCAACAGGCAGTTGCCACTCAGCAGGGCACTCTCGATCTCCATCGCTCCCTGGTGTTTGGAACAGTGAAAAGGAGGTGTGAAGGAATAAGGCAAAAATAGGAGAACTTCAGACGTCTTTCAATACTGAGAGCAAAGGATAACTTGTGGTACATCCAACAATAGTAGGTACAGGATACAGGTTGTGTCACCAGATTTCTGGTCCTGAGGCCCTATGGAGCAGGAGCTGAAGGATGTTATCCCTGTCTCCTCATTAGCTTAGTTGACTTCCTCTCTCTCTCTCTCTCTCCTCCTAGCGCCTTCTCCTGGAAAGAAGTAAGACCAGCCGACTCCTATAAACCATTACCCCATCTGCTGGTGTACAGTGCATACAAGTCATAATAATACACTACTCACAGAAGTGTATTAGAGTTAAATTTATGGATATTATATCATGAAAGTAGGGCATTTAAGTAGAAGCAAGCAATGGGTATTTCCTCATTGCAAACTAATTATTGAAACAAAAGCCAACAACAGTGTTGGGTATACCCCCACAAAAAATTTCAATGTCTCAATAACTTGTCATGTGGCCTTAAGCATCAATTCCAGCTTGACAACGACGACTCATTCTGTTCACAAGTAGTATGGGCTGGTCACTGTACCATTTACAAAGTGTAGGGCAGCTCTGTATTGACTAGACACAACTGCCCACACTGTAAAACCACCACCACCAAAGGCTCATTTCGGTGACAACAGTGGCTGATACATAGCGCATTCCTTGATGTCTCCAACATCATTGGTGGCCATAATTTCTGCTAAGGGTGAATCAACTTTCATCAATGAACAGCACTGAGGCCCATTGGTCCCTTGTCCAGTGTAGATACCCCCTGGCCCATGCAAGACGATGATGACGCCTGTGCCTGGTGGTGTGGTAAGGTGCCCTTGCATATCATCTAGAACGCAGACTACACTGCTGTAAACAGTTTTGAATGGTCTGATGTGACATTTGGGTGCCTTTCACCTCCCTTAAATGTGCCTGGAGTTGTGTGGCATTCATCATCTGGTTCCTCAGGGCATTGTTCACAATGAAGCGGTCATCAGGGTGGGATGTGACATCCACTTCTATGCCTTTCTATGACTCTTCCAGTCTCTCTGTATCTCTGTTGCAACCTTCTGATGACACTCTGTGACACTCTAAGCTCAGTGCCCACTTCCGTCTGAGAACATCCTGCTTGAAGCCTTGAAATGGCGAGGTAGTGTTGATCAATTGTTGTCTTGGTCTCTTGATGTTAAAATGTGAACAGCATGATGAGGAGGACTGTTTACATATCAGTTTGAACCAGGATTTATTAGGTGATTCATGTATGAACCTGTTGTGAATTTTACCATTAAGTTCCTTGTTAGCAAACACCAAGTTGTGCAGAAAGTACAGAAAACATTGAACAGTTGGACCTGTGCATTTAAAAGTTTAGAGTAGGTCACATTAAGTTCACCGGTAGAGGTTAGAGGGCATTTTAGGTTAATCCTGACCCACAAGCCAAATATCCCTTTTTGTGAGTAGTGTAATATTATTGCAGATACCCCATCTGATGTATTGCACTTTTTTATCTAAATGTTTCCCTTTCTTTCTTTGTGAAATATATAGCATAACAATGGATAAACACATGGTTGACGGTGTTAACAAAAAGCCTGTTTTCAAAACACACTGCACCTTCGAATCAATTTTTTTGAAAATTTAAAGAAATTCCCCAAATTATCCCTTAGTGGGTAGATGCCTTACAGTGTTTAAAATGCTCTCCTGGACATGGCCAGCCCAGCACCTTCTACAAGCAGCAACACTTTTTTGAAAAGTTCTGCATTACCAAGTTTATCACATCCGTCATGCAGGGAGCATGTGTTATTTCCCTCAAATAAAATGTAGCCATAATGTTCCTGCCATTGTCCCTGACTATCTTCACCAGTTGTAGTTGGTTGGGAGCTTGATGCAGATAGCATCCACTCTCTTGCCCAGACTCATCAGTTCTAAGACAGTATGTCAATACTGCAGTATACTCATAAAAGGAGGTAAGTGGAGTGGAAGCAGCAATCTGCCCTGTCACAAACATGGAGGTGTCAATAGAAAGAGGCCTTGTTGCTGTTGGAAAGCATCATCACTGCGGTGCAAAACTCTGCTGCGGCTTTCACTACTTGTTGTAGCAGAAGCAGAGAGATTGGTGGCTTTCATTTAGGTGAACTTGTGCCACATTTGAAAAAAAAAAATATTCGATTTTACATAGTGATGTGCAGCCTTTGTGTGCGTTTTTTCTTATATAAATTTTTGACAAACACATAAATGTATGGCTCTGGTAGCGAAAGATTTAAGGGATCATTATATTTTGTGCACTACCCCTGATGAAGCTGCATTATACCTAAGGGGTTTTACCTAATAGTACCAGATTAGAGGTCCTCTGCATATAATTCTTTCTTAAAAGTCATATTTCTACTGAAAACACTTTATTATATGCACTGGCACTTTATTTTGCACATGCAATGTCATATTATTACATTTCTTGAATCTTATCACAATCATGGTGTTGTTTGATTTTGAAAAATATTCAATACAGTTAGGATCAATTGTATTCCTTTGAAGTGCATCCAATTTGTGACATACACCTGTATTGGTGGGGTTCTGGTGTATAAATTTGGATAGCAGCCTGTCTTTTGCTTTGTATCATTCATGGCAGTGCCCAGCATGTTTTGGGCTCTTCCTTTTACCAGACATTTTATTATGAGGCCTATAAATAAAAAGTCACAGGTTTGGTACACAGATTATTAACCTCTTAAGGACATAGGGCATACAGGTACGCCCTTGTGCCCTGGTACTTAAGGACACAGGGCGTACATGTACGCCCTGTGTATTTTCGATCACTGCAGTGCCGCTGGCAGTGATCGGAACCCGGTGCCTGCTCAAATCATTGAGCAGGCACCTAGGCTAAATGCGCAGGGGGGTCCCGTGACCCCCCCATGTCGGTGATCGCGGCAAACCGCAGGTCAATTCAGACCTGCGGTTTGCTGAGATTTCTGCAGTTTCTGATCCCCGCGGTCCCTGACCGCGGGGATCAGAAACTTTAGTATTCCTAAAATATATCTGTATCCCCCCCTGCACCCCTGAGTGATTTTAGCCCGGTGGGAGGTGCAGGGGGAGGGTTGCGGGCGGTGCGGGAGGCGGGCGGTGCGGCAGGCGGGATCGCGATCCCCCGCCCGCCTCCCATTGAATAAACGTTGGCGTCTAGTGGGTATATCAGGGTGCCAGCACATTGCTGGCACCCTGGTATAAACGGCTGACATCTGTGCGCGATGTCAGCCGTTTAACCCTTTCCATACCGTGGTCCGTACGGACCGCTGTATGGAAATGGTTAACAGCGCTGGGAGCTCCCTCCCTCTCCCATCGGGGGGCTGCTGTGCCTTTTCAGCCCCCCGATGGAGAGGGAGAGAGCACCCAGATAGCCCCCCGACAGCCCCGTCCTTACCCTTCCCCGTGTGCGAAGTTCTGACAACTACTGAGCAGACGGGGAAGGTTCCCATGGCAACAGGACGCCTTCTCAGGCGTCCTGCTGTCCATGGTGCTGAACAGATCTGTGCTAAAAGGCATAGATCTGTTCAGACAAAGTGTAAAATACAGTACAGTACAATATATATTGTACTGTACTGTATTATACAGACATCAGACCCACTGGATTAAAACACATTTATCACTGATTAAAAAAAAAAAAGAAAATTCCCTACACATGTTTGGTATCGCCACGTCCGTAACCACCTGATCTATGAAACGGTCATGTTACTTTACCCGAACGGTGAACGCCATAAAAATAAAAAATAAAAAACTATGATGAAATTGAAATTTTGCCCACCTTACTTCCCAAAAAAGGCAATAAAAGTGATCAAAAAAGTTGTATGCACGCCAAAATTGTAACAATCAAACCATCATCTCATCCCGCAAAAATCATACCCTACCCAAGATAATCGCCCCAAAACTGAAAAAACTATGGCTCTTAGACTATGGAAGCACTAAAACATGATTTTTTTTTGTTTCAAAAATGAAATAATTGTGTAAAACTTACATAAATAAAAAAAGTATACATATTAGGTATCGCCACATCCGTATCGACCGGCTCTATAAAAATATCATATGACCTAACCCCTCGGGTGACCACCGTAAAAAAAAAAACGGTGTAAAAAAAGCAATTTTTGGTAATCTTACCTCACAAAAAGTGTAATAGCAAGCGATCAAAAAGTCATATGCACCCCGAAATAATTCCAATAAAACCGTAATCTCATCCCGCAAAAAATGAGACCCTACTTAAGATAATCACCCAAAAACTGAAAAAACTATGGCTCTTAGACTATGGAGACACTAAAACTTTTTTTTGTTTTAAAAATTAATTCATTGTGTAAAACTTACATAAATAAAAAAAATTGTATACATATTAGGTATCGCCACATCCGTGACAACCTGCTCTATAAAATTACCACATGATCTAACCTATTAGATGAATGTTGTAAATAACAAAAAAAAACAGTGCCAAAAAAGCTATTTCTTGTTACCATGCCGCACAAAAAGTGTAATATAGAGCAACCAAAAATCATATGTACCCTAAACAAGTACCAACAAAACTGCCACTCTATCCCGTAGTTTCTAAAATGGGGTCACTTTTTTGGAGTTTCTACTCTAGGGGTGCATCAGGGGGGCTTCAAATGGACATGGTGTCAAAAAAAACAGTCCAGCAAAATCTGCCTTCCAAAAACCGTATGGCATTCCTTTCCTTCTGCGCCCTGCCGTATGCCCGTACAGCAGTTTACGACCACATATGGGGTGTTTCTGTAAATTACAGAATCAGGGCCATAAATAATGAGTTTTGTTTGACTGTTAACTCTTGCTTTGTAACTGGAAAAAAATATTAAAATGGAAAATCTGCCAAAAAAGTGAAATTTTGAAATTGTATCTCTATTTTCCATTAAATATTGTGCAACACCTAAAGGGTTAACAAACTTTGTAAAATCAGTTTTGAATACCTTGAGTGGTGTAGTTTCTTAGATGGGGTCACTTTTATGGAGTTTCTACTCTAGGGTTGCATCAGGGGGGCTTCAAATGGGACATGGTGTCAAAAAAACAGTCCAGCAAAACCTGCCTTCCAAAAACCATATGGCGCACCTTTCACTCTACGCCCCGCTGTGTGGCCGTACAGTAGTTTACGGCCACATATGGGGTGTTTCTGTAAACAGCAGAGTCAGGGCAATAAAGATGCAGTCTTGTTTGGCTTTTAACCCTCGCTTTGTTAGTGGAAAAAATGGGTTAAAATGGAAAATTAGGCAAAAAAATTAAATTCTCAAATTTCATCCCTATTTGCCAATAACTCTTGTGCAACACCTAAAGGGTTAACGAAGTTTGTAAAAATTAGTTTTGAATACCTTGAGGGGTGTAGTTTATAGAATGGGTCATTTTTGGGTGGTTTCTATTATGTAAGCCTCGCAAAGTGACTTCAGAGCTGTAGTGGTCCCTAAAAAGATTTGCTTCTAAACTTCTAAGACTTGTAACATCCCCAAAAAAAAAAATATCATTCCCAAAATAATTCAAACATGAAGTAGACATATGGGGAATGTAAAGTCATCACAATTTTTGGGGGTATTACTATGTATTACAGAAGTAGAGAAACTGAAACTTTGAAATTTGCAAATAATATTTCTCTCACCCAGCATGGGTATATGTAAAAAGACACCCCAAAACACATTGCCCAACTTCTCCTGAGTACGGCGATACCACATGTGTGACACTTTTTTACAGCCTAGATGCGCAAAGGGGCCCAAATTCCTTTTAGAAGGGCATTTTTAGACATTTGGATCCCAGACTTCTTCTCACGCTTTAGGGCCCCTAAAATGCCAGGGCAGTATAAATACCCCACATGTGACACCATTTTGGAAAGAAGACACCCCAAGGTATTCAATAAAGGGCATGGCGAGTTCATAGAAGATTTTTTTTTTTTTTGCACAAGTTAGCGGAAATTTATATATATTTTTTTTTTTCTCACAATGTCTCCCTTTCCGCTAACTTGGGACAAAAAGTTAAATCTTTCATGGACTAAATATGCCCCTCAGCGAATACCTTTGGGTGCCTTCTTTCCAAAATGGGGTCACATGTGGGGTATTTATACTGCCCTGGCATTTTAGGGGCCCTAAAGCGTGAGAAGTCTGGAATATAAATGTCTAAAACATTTTATGCATTTGGATTCCATGAGGGGTATGGTGAGTTCATGTGAGATTTTATTTTTTGTCACAGGTTAGTGGAATATGAGACTTTGTAAGAAAAAAAAATATATATTTCTGCTAACTTGTGCCCAAAAAATGGCTGAATGGAGCCTTACAGGGGGGTGATCAATGAGGAGGGAGGTGATCAGGGAGTCTATATGGGTTGATCACCACCCTGTCATTGATCACCCCCCTGTAAGGCTCCATTCAGACGTCCGTATGTGTTTTGCGGATCCGCGGTGTCCGTGTTTTGCGGATCCACGGATCCGCGGATCCGCAAAACGCATACGGACGTCTGAATGAAGCCTTAAAGGGGGTTGATCAATGACAAGGGGGTGATCACCCCATATAGACTCCCTGATCACCCCACTGTCATTGATCACCCCCCTGTAAGGCTCCATTCAGAGGTCCGTATGTGTTTTGCGGATCCGATCCATGGATCCGTGGATCCGTAAAACACATACGGACGTCTGAATGGAGCCTTACAGGGGGGTGATCAATGACAGGGGGGTGATCAGGGAGTCTATATGGGGTGATCACCCCCCTGTCATTGATCACCCCCCTGTAAGGCTCCATTCAGACGTCCGTATGTGTTTTGCGGATCCGATTCATAGATCCGTGGATCCGTAAAACACATACGGGTCTCTGAATGGAGCCTTATAGGGGGGTGATCAATGACAGGGGGGTGATCAGGGAGTCTATATGGGGTGATCACCCCTCTGTAAGGCTCCATTCAGACGTCCGTATGTGTTTTGAGGATCCGCGGATCCATGGATCAGATCCGCAAAACACATACGGACGTCTGAATGGAGCCTTACAGAGGGGTGATAAATGACGGGGTGATCAGGGAGTCTATATGGGGTGATTACCCCCCTGTCATTGATCACCCCCCTGTAAGGCTCCATTCAGACGTCCGTATGTGTTTTGCGGATCCGTGGATCCGCAAAACACGGACACCGCGGATCTGCAAAACACATACGGACATCTGAATGGAGCAGGGGGGTGATCAATGACAGGGGGGTGATCAGGGAGTCTATATGGGGTGATCAGGGGGTTAATAAGGGGTTAATAAGTGACAGGGGGGGTGTAGTGTTGTGGTGTTTGGTGCTACTTTACAGAGCCGCCTGTGTCCTCTGGTGGTCGATCCAAGCAAAAGGGACTACCAGAGGACCAGGTAGCAGGTATATTAGACGCTCTTATCAAAACAGCGTCTAATATGCCTTTTAGGGGTTAAAAAAATCGCATCTACAGCCTTCCAGCGAACGATCGCCGATGGCAGGCTGTAGATCAGCTAGTTTACCTGCACTTCCTGTGAACGCAAGCGCCTGTGTGCGTGCATTCACAGGAAATCTCGCATCTCACGAGATGATGTGCCGGCGCATCCAGGAGGAATAACAGGGCCGCCGCAAAGACGTAATCCTGCGTGCAGCGGTCCTGAGCTGGTTAACATATGCATTTTTTTTATGGACTCTGCAGGATACAAAAACGTGGAGTGCTGCACATTTGTATACATCAAACCGATAGGAAATAAAAATTTTCTAGGTTCCAGCAGGGCACATTTTTCAGAGTTTCCCTTTAAGACGCATAAAAATGGCCCCTGATTAAGATACATATTTTTTGTGGGAATTTTTGCCAATGATTCCCCTCTGGTATATCGCTGTCCATGTTGTGGGCCTATTTGTATACTTTTAGTAAGTGTTTGCTGGCTGCAAATATGACCTGAAGGGTTTTCAGGTTCACCTGACATTAAAGTTAATGGGGCCCGCCGCGAACGCGTGGTTCGCGATCATTTGATCGCGAACAAGCATTTGCGAATCGTTCCGGGCCGATGTTCGTCCATCACTACAAATAACTTTGAGGGACCATACAACGTGCCACCCCCCAGGGCTGATCGTTTTCTAGGTTTATTGTAATGCAGAGTGGTGTGGTGCAGCCCCAACAGTTTCCTGTATGTCACGGTGCTCCTACCTGGATACCGTCACTCCCCAGAGTTAGGCTCTGAAGCAATAAAGGGAAGAGTAATGGTGGGGTTGGAGAAATAGTCAAGTCCAGCTTTACTTGAATAAACTTGAATCCAGACATTCAGGCTTTCTCTTGGTTCCAGCAGGCTTTGGCATAAACTGGCAGGCAAACTTGAATATTCTGCTTTCTGTCTCTGTTGTGCTAAACTCAACTTTAGTCTGGTAGCTGGACTTTAGGACTGTTCTTGTACCTTTAGAGGGGGTGTCTTTGGCTGTTTATCCCCTTGCAATACTTTGTAAGGAATCAGGGTGATTCTCATCTCCTTCCAACTCTTTAGTCATGGCCAAAAATTTAGAGAATGACACAAATATTAGTTTTCACTGCTAAACTGCTTTTAGATCTTTGTTTCAGTTGTTTCTGTGATGTAGTGAAATATTATTACACGCACTTCATACGTTTTAAAGGCTTTTATCGACAATTACATGACATTTATGCAAAGAGTCAGTATTTGCAGTGTTGGCCCTTCTTTTTCAGGACCTCTGCAATTCGACATGCTCTCAATCAACTTCTGGGCCAATTCCTGACTGATAGCAACCCATTCTTTCATAATAACTTCTTGGAGTTTGTCAGAATTAGTGGGTTTTTGTTTGTCCACCCGCCTCTTGAGGATTGACCACAAGTTCTCAATGAGATTAAGATCTGGGGAGTTTCCAGGCCATGGACCCAAAATGTCAAAGTTTTAGTCCCCGAGCCACTTAGTTATCACTTTTGCCTTATGGCACGTTGCTCCATCGTGCTGGAAAATGCATTGTTCTTCACCAAACTGTTGTTGGATTGTTGGAAGAAGTTGCTGTTGGAGGGTGTTTTGGTACCATTCTTTATTCATGGCTGTGTTTTGGGGAAAAATTGTGAGTGAGCCCACTCTTGGATGAGAAGCAACCCCACACATGAATGGTCTCAGGATGCTTTACTGTTGGCATGGCACAGGACTGATGGTAGCGCTCACCTTTTCTTCTCCGGACAAGCCTTTTTCCTGATGCCCCAAACAATCGGAAAGAGGCTTTATCGGAGAATATGACTTTGCCCTAGTCCTCAGCAGTCCATTCCCCATATTTTCTGCAGAAGATCAATCTGTCCATGATGTTTTTTTGGAGAGAAGTGGCTTCTTTGCTGCCCTTCTTGACACCAGGCCATCTTCCAAAAGTCTTCGCCTCACTGTGCGTGCAGATGCGCTCACACCTGCCTGCTGCCATTCCTGACCAAGCTCTGCACTGGTGGCACTCCGATCCCGCAGCTGAATCCTCTTTAGGAGACGATCCTGGCGCTTGCTGGACTTTCTTGGACGCCCTGAAGCCTTCTTAACAAGAATTGAACCTCTTTCCTTGAAGTTCTTGATGATCCTTTAAATTGTTGCTTGAGGTGCAATCTTAGTAGCCACAATATCCTTGCCTGTGAAGCCATTTGGCTGCACGCGTTTCTTTGCAGGTCACCATGGTTAACAATGGAAGAACAATGATTTCAAGCATCACCCTCCTTTTAACAGGTCAAGATTGCCATTTTAACCCAATCAGCCTGACATAATGATCTCCAGCCTTGTGCTCCTCAGCATTCTCACCTGAGTTAACAAGACGATTACTGAAATGATCTCAGCAGGTCCTTTAATGACAGCAATGAAATGCAGTGAAAAGGTTTTTTGGGGATTAAGTTAATTTTCATGGCAAAGAAGGACTATGCAATTCATCTGATCACTCTTCATAACATTCTGGAGTATATGCAAATTGCTATTATAAAAACTTAAAGGATAACTGTCACACTTAGACCCTAATATCAATTTTCATATATGTAGTTACTAATAACATGATATTCCAGAATCAGTTACTATTAGACTGACTTATCCCATATTTAATATGATTCAGCCCTTAGCAACCAGTCTGCATAAAACTGCAATTTCACTATTCAGTTAAGATGGCCGCCACTGCCCTCACCCTGAGGCTAATCCCGCCTGCCCTCACTAGCCAGTAACAATAGCCCCCCAAAAGTGTCAGTAACCACAGCTCTCCCCCTAAAGGGTTAATCTCCTGCAGCACAAAGGGGTCCTCTTACCACATGTTGCTTTCATTTATACACTGAGCAGATGGCAGATCTCCCTTCCCTGCTCTGCGCTGCTCCAACTCTGCATTGTCCCAGTCTGCTGAGTGAGGGAGCGTCTGCCAAGCGCAGGGACAGGGAGAAGTTCACACAGCCCAGGCACTGTTATCAGCTGCTGGGGAGGACCTGGCTTTAATCATTTACTTACAGTGCCTGGCTGTCAGTAATGCAAGCCTGCACACTGCCTGCTTCTGCGTCCTCCGTCCTTCAACAGATAGACGGACCATGCCTAGCAACCCTATTTTAAGCACAGGTAAAAGTAGGCAGTACAGGGAAAAAAAATGTGGAATTAAGGGGTAATTGAATACACAGTGAAAAGTTGAAATAGGGCCACCAAGGAGATATTAATCATCACAATCCAATACTCCAAAAAAAAATAAAAATAAATACGACAGTTATACTTTAAGCAGCAACTTTTCCAATTTCCAATATTAATGTAATTCTCAAAACTTTTGGCCACGACTGCAGACTAGACTGCACTCAGACAGACTGAAAAATTTCCTGCAGGCCCTCCTTTCGTAGGAAACAGGACTAGCCCACTTCTGCCCAACAGGGGGGAGAATGGAATGGTAAGGTCCATTCTATCTAAAGATCTCTCTGCCATATATGCTGCCACCTGCTGGCGAACCAGGCATAGTACATAAACATAACAGCTACATTGCAAGATTATGAATGCACAATGTAGAAGGACCTGGAATAAATACACAGATTACATTATGGTTAGCCCATTTGAGACAGTAGCAGGGTGTAGGAATGGTAATACTGCTCTGGGGTATTACAACCATATATTCTTTCCCTGATAAAACCCTGAATTTTCAACCTATTAATTCAATCTACCTACCTTACTAAATATGTTCCTACGACACTCTAAGATTCCTGGTTTTTGTCTGTAATAGCTTTTTGACGGATTCAGCCAAGACATATGATCAAGCCAAGAGACTGAAGTAACTTCCCAAATTCTGCCCTCTGATTGGCTCACAGCCTGTCTGTCAGCCTCTGAGCCTATCAGGACAAATCCCTCCCAGAGTCACATGATTATCCATCTTCATCCTTTCTACTGTTTTGCCCGCCGCAATAAAAAAAATGGCTCTAGCGCCATTTTGCTAATTTGTCCGAAGCGAATTGCTGAAACTTTGGATTTGTTTGGTAGCAGAATTTTTGTCCGAACAATCAAGCGTTTCATTCAAAATAGTCAACAGGGTCGCAAGAAGCGTGTGGAAAACCAAGGAGCAAAATAACTGCCCATGAACTGAGAAAAGTCAAGCGTGCAGCTGCCAAGATGCCACTTGCCACCAGTTTGGCCATATTTCAGAGCTGCAACATCACTGGAGTGCCCAAAAGCACAAGGTGTGCAATACTCAGAGACATGGCCAAGGTAAGAAAGGCTGAAAGACGACCACCACTGAACAAGACACACAAGCTGAAACGTCAAGACTGGGCCAAGAAATTTCTCAAGACTGATTTTTCGAAGGTTTTATGGACTGATGAAATGAGAGTGAGTCTTGATGGGCCAGATGGATGGGCCCGTGGCTGGATTGGTAAAGGGCAGAGAGCTCCAGTCCGACTCAGACGCCAGCAAGGTGGAGGTGGAGTACTGGTTTGGGCTGGTATCATCAAAGATGAGCTTGTGGGGCCTTTTTGGGTTGAGGATGGAGTCAAGCTCAACTCCCAGTCCTACTGCCAGTTTCTGGAAGACACCTTCTTCAAGCAGTGGTACAGGAAGAAGTCTGCAAGGTAAGAAAAACATGATTTTCATGCAGGACAATGCTCCATCACACGCGTCCAAGTACTCCACAACGTGGCTGGCAAGAAAGGGTATAAAAGAAGAAAATCTAATGACATGGCCTCCTTGTTCACCTGATCTGAACCCCATTGAGAACCTGTGGTCCATCATCAAATGTGAGATTTACAAGGAGGGAAAACAGTACACCTCTCTGAACAGTGTCTGGGAGGCTGTGGTTGCTGCTGCACGCAATGTTGATGGTGAACAGATCAAAACACTGACAGAATCCATGGATGGCGGGCTTTTGAGTGTCCTTGCAAAGAAAGGTGGCTATATTGGTCACTGATTTGTTTTTGTTTTGTTTTTGAATGTCAGAAATGTATATTTGTGAATGTTGAGATGTTATATTGGTTTCACTGGTAAAAATAAATAATTGAAATGAGTATATATTTGTTTTTTGTTAAGTTGCCTAATAATTATGTACAGTAATAGTCACCTGCACACACAGATATCCCCCTAAAATAGCTAAAACTAAAAACAAACTAAAAACTACTTCCAAAAATATTCAGCTTTGATATTAATGGGTTTTTTGGGTTCATTGAGAACATGGTTGTTCAATAATAAAATTAATCCTCAAAAATACAACTTGCCTAATAATTCTGCACTCCCTGTATATCTACACACAGGTTTAGCCCAATTCAGTTGGGCTAATACATGGGCCAAAAAGTGGCATGGTGCTTTTTTTCCTGCACAAATGTAAATTTGCCATGAATTTTAATTGGATTACATGCCAAATATGTACAGGAATCCTTGTGGAAAATTCACTGTGCTAATATACCATAAGGCAAGATGAAGGAGCATAAACAGCAAATATGAAGCACAAAAACAACAGTTTGTACAAAAAGACTAAATAAATTTTTTATAGTTTGCCAATTTTATTCCAGTTTGCATAGCTACTCTTCTGCAGAGGAAAGCATATTATGTTATATTAAGTCATAAAATATGATGACATGAAATACTTCCCCAAAAAAATAGAAGAAAGGGCAAAGCTGGAAAGTTTTGCCTGGAGTGTTGAGAATATGTATTCAGCCATGATCAGACTTTGTGGATTCTGCCCAAATTCGCGTGTTGATTTGGCTTATGCATCCAGATAGACTCTGCTACAATTCAAGCACTGCAAATCCTGACTAACATGGCCTCATACTACCTCCCTGAAGGGGTCACAAGCCTGAGATGATGGTGACATGTGACCTCTCCATGATGTTCCAGCAGTTCTTAACACTATTGCCCAGGCTATATACTGCTCTGTACCCATATATCTTGTATATATAAAAAGGGGAAAACAAGGCACCAAGGCAGCATTTAGACCCAAATATACCTGTATAGGCCCTGACAACAGAGGCCCTTAGGCTCCTGACAACCTCACATTGGGAGACCCATTTACTGCAATACTTATTGAGGTGGGGGGGGGGGGCACAAAACTCTGATTTGTCTCCAGGGTCTCCTTAAAAATAAGGAGGGAAGGTTATTATACTAATGCTTATCCTCCGCAGGGGTTTTCAGGATCCTCTTCACGATCATGTGACCGCTCCTCCAGCGATTCCACATCTTCCAATACATCAACGCCTTCTTCTTTTCCTCTGCAAAGCAGGAGACAGTTCATCATCACTGACATCATTGCCTCCTGCCGGCCTTCCTTGGTCCCGATGCCTGCACATTACTGCGCATGCGCCGAGACTGCCGGCTGTCAATTCAGTGTACAAACTTCTGTGTGAAACTTGTACTGACTCATACATAAGGCGATGTAAACGCTGTGCATGAGTGACAGCATAGTGATCAGCCAAGGAGGATGATTGCTATGCTGTGGATGGCACATGGGGAGAGCACTGTGGATGACACAACGGGATGACACTGTAGATGGCACTTAGAGATGGCACTGTGGATGACACTTGAGGAGCACTGTAGATGTCACTATAATGGAGCACTGTGGCTTTCACTGTTATGGGATGCACCGTGGATGTCACTGTTATGGGGGTGCTGTGGGTGTCACTGTTATGGGAACACTGAAAATCCTTTTATTAGGGATCTGTGGCTGTCACTGTTATGGTGCTCTGTGGAATGGATGTCATTGTTGTGGGGGGCGCTGTGGATGTCACTGTTATGGGAGCTCTGTAGATGTCTCTGTTATGGGGGGCACTGTGGATGTCACTGTTATGGGGGTGCTGTGGCTGCAGTTGCGTACCTACCATATAGGCAGACCACGCAGCTGCTATGGGGCCCGTGAGGAAGAGGTGCCCAAAGTGGAGGAGAGGCCCTGCCCCCTAATTGCTCCTGTCTATCTTTCATAAGCTAAAGGACCTTTGATGATGTCATCACAGGTCCTGTAAGGGAACTGCACAGTGCATCTGCCTGGGCCTGTGATGACATAATCTTCAACATCACAGTTCCTGCAGAATCTAGCAAAGGAACTGCACCAAAAATGGTGCAGTTCCTAGGTTTGAAAGGTACATCTGCCTGGACCTGTGATGACATCTTCACAGGCCCTTCAACTCCTAACAGCAAGTATTAGAATTTCAAAATCAGC
This sequence comes from Bufo gargarizans, assembly GCF_014858855.1. Taxonomy (NCBI): domain Eukaryota; kingdom Metazoa; phylum Chordata; class Amphibia; order Anura; family Bufonidae; genus Bufo; species Bufo gargarizans. The sequence goes on along the minus strand of NC_058081.1, from coordinate 205,858,227 downwards.
TCTGCATTGATCCATACAGACTGGAATGGAGTGGTAAGAAGAGGTCCTCCACTTGTCATTTACCCCCCCCCCCCCCCCCCCCGTGCCCTGTTTTTACTCAAAGCTCACTCATATGTATAATACTTCAGATGTGACCACTACTTCATGTACCTCACACGCACAGCGACCATAATATATAACTGACCACATATTTCTGTAAACACTGCATCTACAGTATTATACCTTGTATGTCTCACATCAATACACTGCTCTATATATATATATATATATATATACACTGCATATATTACACAGTATTATAGATGCAATATGTGCAGATATATAGTATATACAGCAGTTCAATGAAAATATGATGAAAATCCAGCTCTTAAACAACAGGAGACACTTTTATTGATGCGGTAAAAACTTTCCAATCCTCATGAGCAAGAGTACAGTCTACGCGTTTCGGACCTTCATATTTCAGTACTTAATCATGTCATAATTAAGGTCCGAAACGCATAGACTGTATACTCTTCCTTATGAGGATTGGAAAGTTTTTACCGCATCAATTAAAGAGTCTCCTGTTGTTAAAGAGCTGGATTTTCAGCTGTGTCCAGGCTGGTGTATGTGCTCACGGCAGGTGCAACAGATGAGAGCTGACAATTTTTCTAATATATACAGCAGTGTACTGATATGTGAGGTATGAGCTGTCAATACCCTGATGTATTTACTATATACCTGTACACACTACATCTATTATACATCGTACCTCACATGTCGGTACAGGCTATATATACAATATATCTGTACACACTGCATCCATTATACCTCGTACCTCACGTATAACACTACTGTATATACTATATACCTGTACACACTGCATATATTATACCGCGTACCTCACATTACTGTACACTGCTGTATATACTATACATCTGTACACACTGCATCTATTATAGCTCTTTTGTGTGCCAGGGATGTTTTTTAATACCAATCCGGCCCTGATGGCATAAATTATAAAATGCAGCAGCAAGAATAGTTCATGTAACAAAGGGAGAGGCCTGGAATCGGTAGTGGGAGGGGCTATAAAAGTGGAATGGGGGCCCTATTTAGATTCTTGCTATGGGGCCCAGTGATTTTTATGTGCGCTCCTGTTTCGCTGTCACTGTTATTGGGCTCTGTGGATTCATTGTTGTGGGGGGCACTGTGGATGTCACTGTTATAGGCGGCACTGCGGATGTCACTGTGATGGGGGCACTGTGGATGTCACTCAGTGGCGTACCAAGGGGGGGGGCGGGGGGGGCGGGCCGCCCCGGGTGCCACTCACAAGGGGGATGCTGACGCGGGAGTCACCCGTCCCCGGCTCCATCCACTGCGGCGACCGTGCGACGCGACTCGGCGCCAGGCGCCGGCTTCGGTCCGGTGGAAGAAGGATTATTGCGGCGGCGGGCGGCGCGCAACATGACGTGACGACGTCACGACGCTGACGCCGCGCCGCCGCCTTCACGGATCAGAAGGATCCCATCCATGATCCATCTATTATACCAGCGCAGCGGTTGGACGGCCGGACGGCGGGGGGCATCATCAAAATAAATGTGAGACACACACAAGTAAAGTTAAGTAAATAATTAATTGTGTAATTAAGGGGGGGGGGTCGGGGTGTACCGTGAAATTAAGGTGGGGAGGGAGGGGGTGTAATTAAGGGAGGGGGTGTAATTAAGGGGAGAAGAGAGGGTGTAATTAAGGGGGGGTGCAGGATTTGTTCATTTTATTGATGGGGATTTGGATTTTTTTTCTTTTTGGTGCAGATGGAAAGTGATTTTTTTTAAGGGGGTGCAGCCTGCACCCCCTTAAAAAAAATCACTTTCCATCTGCACCAAAAAGAAAAAAAATCCAAATCCCCATCAATAAAATGAACAAATCCTGCACCCCCCCTTAATTACACCCTCTCTTCTCCCCTTAATTACACCCCCTCCCTTAATTACACCCCCCCTTAATTACAACGGAAGGTAAGCGAGTGGATCTCCAGCCTGCCAGCGGCGATCGCTCGCTGGCAGGCTGGAGATGTGATTTTTTTAACCCCTAACAGGTATATTAGACGCTGTTTTGATAACAGCGTCTAATATACCTGCTACCTGGTCCTCTGGTGGTCCCTTTTGTTTGGATCGACCACCAGAGGACACAGGCAGCTCTGTAAAGTACAACAAAACACCAATACACTACACCCCCCCCTGTCACTTATTAACCCCTTTTGAACCACTGATCACCCCTGATCACCCCATATAGACTCCCTGATCACCCCCCTGTCATTGATCACCCCCCTGTCATTGATCACCCCCCTGTAAGGCTCCATTCAGAGGTCCGTATGATTTTTACGGATCCACTGATACATGGATCGGATCCGCAAAACACATGCGGACGTCTGAATGGAGCCTTACAGGGGGGTGATCAATGACGGAGGTGATCAGGGAGTCTATATGGGTGATCACCCCGCTGTCATTGATCACCCCCCTGTAAGGCTCCATTCAGATGTCCACATGTGTTTTGCGGATTCGAAAATTTGTTAAAATATTATTGAAAACATTGAAAAAAGTTCTTAACTTTCTTGGGGGGGGGGGGGGTGCCAAACAAAGGGTTCGCCCCAGGTGCCAAATGCTCTAGGTACGCCCCTGATGTCACTGCTATAGGCAGCACTGTGGATGTCACTCTTATGGGGGCTCAATATGAGTTGTAGGTCTCATGCAAATGTCTGTGATCAGCCCAGGAATCACAGTCCATGTGTCGGCCACATTTTCCAAGTTGACCACAGCTCCTCTGATCTAAACTGACTGTTTTACAGTAATGTATAATAGAACCGCAGGGTGATTGTTGTGTACAAAGCTCATCAGGTGTACTTACCCCCGATCAGCTAGAGACTGGCTGTATCATAAATTACGTGGATACAGTTGGTTCGGGTAAGAAAAGTGCAATCGGCCTGGGAGATGCGGCTAACAAACGGGCCATGTTTCTTGGGTTGATCATGGTCGTATCACACGTTATAGGCCAAGATAAACATTTCAGCCGGCAGGACCAAAAAAAGATCAGATTAGGCCTCATACATACGACAATATACGTTTTTCAGTCTGTGAGTCACATATATAAGTAGCAGATTTACTTTTTGGGGGAAAGGTGACAAAAAATGGCTTTTTTGGCACAGTTTTTATTTAATATTTTTACAGCGTACACCTGAGGGGGTAGATCATGTGATATTTTTATAGAGCTATTCCTTACGGGTGCAGTGATATCTAATATGTCTATTTTTATTTTTTGTTTCAGTTTTACATAATAAAGCATTTTTTTGACCATCATCTTTTGTAGGGGCTTGTTTTGCGTGAAGACTTGACATTTTTATTGGTACCATTTTTGGATACATATGATTTTCTGATCATTCAAATAATATATTTTTTTGAGGCAAGGGGACCGAAAAATGTCTGTTTTGGCTGTTTTTACTTAATTTTTTGTGGCATTCACCTGAGGGGGTAGATCATGTGATATTTTTATAGAGCTGGTCGTAAAGGACGCAGCTATTTCTAATATTAGGCATGAGAGAATCAACTTCGGATAAAACATCTGAAGTCGATTTGCATAAAACTTTGTTCCAATACTGTACGGAGCGAGCTCTCTGTACAGTATTAGAATGTATTGGCTCCGATGAGCTGAAGTTATTGCTTCACGAAGTCTTGCGAGAGTTCGCATAATAACTTCATAAATGAATTTGTATTGTAAATTTTTTTTCCAGTACTCGAGTTTGGTTCGAAGGTACAGTATTGGAACTAAGTTTTATGCGAATGTTTCATCCGAAGTCCATTCGTTCATTCCTACCTAATATGTCTATTTTCTTTATTATTATTTTTCTGCCAGTAGTCTTGTGTAGGGGCTTATTTTTTTGCAGGAACAGTTTATGTTTTTTATTGGTACTATTTTAGGGTACCAAAAAAATAGCTGTTTTGGTATAGTTTTAATTTTTTTTATGGCATTCATCTGAGGGGGTAGGTCATGTAATATTATTATTATTATATAGCCGCTCGTTACGGACATTTATTACTTTTTTTATTTTATTTTTATTAAAAATTGCTTGATGTAGGGAAACACTTTTTTTTTTACTGTAAACTCTTATTTTTTTATTTGTATATATTTTTTACTTTTGTCTGGGTGCTGGGCCTCACAGGCTTCCATACATGACCTGGGGCTGCCATGGCAGCCATAGGCCCCCTGTCACCTCAGCGCAGGGGTTCAATGGAGAGGTAGAGGGAGCTCCCTCCCTCTTCAATCCTCTTATATGCCACAATCAGAGTTGCCTCAGCATATAATGGATTAATCCACCTGCATCGGATGCAGCAGGGGCCCGGCTGTCAGACCCAGCCAGGCCACTGATCAGGCCATTGATCGGGTGTGCAAAGCTCACTTCCCGCTGTGGTGTAGTAGTACGTTAAGTGTCAGCAAAGGATTAATATGAATATAGGCTTAGTGAGATGCTGCATGCTTCCTATATAGATTTAGTGCAGTCAGCGCCATGTGCCACTTGTGCAGAGGGTAGGGAAGTAGGGGCCCACCAGGGAATTCACCTAGACAGTCCAAGCCTGTCTGTCAGGATAATCTGATGCCTAGAGAGGGGGGAAAGAAAGCACAGACATGAAAAACAGGTATTATTGACAATATTGACCGGACAACCTCTTTAACAAAATAAGGTAAATGGCACTGCCTAACAAAGCAGTGTCAATCATACCGATGTTAACATGCATTGAATGAGAACCACAGGTTAGATCTTAAATAAAGAGACTTTCTAAAAGGAAGTTTGATTTTTAACATAAAGATCATTGGTTTTATCGCTAAATATTGGTGAAAAATGGAAACATAATAAGTTTACTTCTTCCTTTAAATACATCATGAAAGAAAACATTTTCCTTTTTTTTTTATTCAATAATTCCCCCAAAAGGTTCAATGCCTGGAGTGCAGAGACTTTTCCCGAGTTACCTGCAGGGAAATCTTTCATTAATATTGAATCCCTGCTGGGTGTTGAAGCTGAGCTGTGTCAGTGGAATACGGATTCATTAAATATAAATGGCAAGATGCCCTTTTAGAAAATATAGCTTGCCTGTTTTGGCAGCATGGAGGGTAGTTCTCAGCTAATCAGAAAATGATGCATTAACCCATTCAATGGCGCTCTAATAAAAATATGGTATCTAGTGTCTCCTAGCATCTAAGAGGAACATCAGGAAACTTGGAGGGTTTATAAATAGCTCATGTATGATAACTGGCCTGCTTTTGGAACACAGGTATTCAGAAAATGCGGAATTTTGCTTCATTGTGTGATTGAATGATTAGACTATCCAGGTAAGAAAAACTGTGAGAATAGTAATTAAAAGATAACAGCACGACTGAAAGATTAGGATGAGATGCAATAACATGGGATAAGAGGATGTACATCTGAAATGCTCTTCAATGAAATATAGCAGTTGAAAATGAATTTGGAAACAAAGTAGACAAAAACAAGGGCAAAAATAATATAAAATAAATGCCCTTGTTACTGCCATGATCACTTACAGTACAGTAAGTCCTGCAAATTTGAGTCCTATAACACAGCAGGACTGAACTTATAGACACACATATATGAACAGGCTGAGTTAAAGAGATTGGTCACCTTATTTGAACTTTAGGACCTGTCTTCTCTCTTAACCTGTCTGTGGTAGTAAATACATGTATTCTCCATGAAATAAGAAGCATATTTTCTCACAACTTTGTGGTGTGCAGTTACTCTGTTATTCCTTCTTAAAGGGGCTATTCCATGAAAAGTATTACTATGCAATGAATAGGGCTCATGATGATTGATTATGGAGTCACAGCAGCGAAGGCAGATCCCTGGGGAAAAAGGTTACTGCCTGGTGAGCCTCTGTGCCTAGAAGTCGTCTCCGCTAGTCAATGCATATATACGTAATAATAGACTAGGTAGTCTCTGAAATGATCTACCCAGTTTTTTACATGGACGCATAGGTTGATTTAGAGGCTGTAGGCTGCCTATCTGTATGTAATGCAGTCTACTGTGCCATGTGCCACATGTGAACGGAGTGGAAGACTCGGGGCCCAGCTTTGCTCAGGGGCCCACCAAAGGAGTCACCTGCTCTCCTGTGGGCCAGTCCAATCATGCCAGCATAGTGTTCTCATAGTGAAGCAACTGAAGTGGTCCACACACCTTTCAGTCATCCCTACTTATAACTTCATAGAAATAGAGTAAATAGCTATATCTCTCTACAGACAGTGGAGATGGAAACTACATACCATATGTAATCCCTGGGACTATATGTGAGGGACTGTTTTCTATGCGGGGAGGAAAGAGTTAATAAGAGCTCGTCTCATTTGAGGTGAGAAAAGATCACTTCTGTCTTCCCATCAGGGTCTCTGACAGTTGGAGACCCAATCTGCTAGATACTTTGAAGAAAAAGAAGGCGTGACGTCACTGTTCATATGTTAAAAAGAATATACCACCGGCGCTAATTACACTGAATAAGCAGCAGTGTCAAAACAGCTCCGCAATTACTGTTATAAGGGGCTAAACAAATCACTTGTATGAAAGTAGAGAGACACCGCGCTCAGCCTAATACTCCCGACCCTTATTAACCTCTGGTTCTGACTGTGTACAACCTGTCCACCTCAGTTTCAAATATCAAGATGTTACGACCAGAGGATGTGGATCCTCTGTGTCAGCTGATAGAGGACTGGAATTAGTCCAATATTGCTGACTGCTGACTCTCAGAGACAGGACCCTGGTGTCTGCACCTGTTACCTAGAATGCAGCTACCTGCAGTAGTGTGAACAGAGTCCAACAAAGGCAGAATAAAGGAACAGATGGTCTTTACTGGCAGACAGTATTCAAAAGTCACTTGACAGATACAGGCAACACAAAGTTCAGAGCAATGTAGCATGCAGATATAAGCAGTCTCATAGGCAGCGCAGTGTCTGGATCCAGGCAGACTTACAGGAGGAGATGGACAGATGCGTAATCAGGCAGTGCAGATATAAGCGGTCTCGTTGTCAGGCAGTGCAGAGGTCTATAATCCAGGTGGTCCAATAAACAGACAGCAGGCAGATGCGTAGTCAAATGAAGCGGAGGTCAGAATCCAGGAAATCCAATAAACGGACACAGTGGAATGCTTCAGCGGGAGTCAAGAGGTACAACAACCACGCTTGGGCACTTCATGATGAGTGAAGCTGCCTTAAATACAAAATAGTCCCGCCTCCGGGTGGGGATGGTAATCAGGAACCAGCTGCCTACTCCTATAAGAAAGGGAGAGGTGCGCGCGCGCGTGCTATAGCTCATCAGATGACACCTGGCAAAGAGGACGGATGCGGCGGTATGCTGGCGGGCACCTGCGTCTCCTACAAGGTAAGCCAGTACTGGGACCCATAGTGCTGCAATGTGTAGACAGCGATCTGCCACCCTGCCGTGGAGATGCAGATCCCATACTGACACAAGATTACCTCGGTTCTGATGTGTAGAAACAGGGGGCCACTTTCTCCGGCGTTCCAATATACACAAAATTCTTCTGCACAGAGGGAATAGCAGGAAGAACAGGCTGTATGGAGTTCGCCCCGGCCGGTAGCGAGACTCCGCTTGTACTTACGCTCACGCTCACAAAGGGAGCTGGCGACGTCACCTCTTGAGCTACGGGCTGCTGTAAGCACCAAAAAAGCTTCCAACGCATTTCGAGCAATGCAATGCTCTTCGTCAGGGAATCATTCGAGTGCCCCCAGTAGCTTCCTTTTATTTTACCCGCTCATGATTTTAATTAACTCCGGCTTCAGAAATCCGATGATTTTCAGTACATTCGATAATATTTAATCAAAACCAAATAACTCGATTTCTGCATTTAAACCCTTCGGGACCAATGTGTTCATGTTAAAAATCCATTGAGTTTCTTTTTTCGACATATTTTTAATGTAGTCTCCTCCTCGTATATCCATTTTAACTGTTTCTTTCCCGAAAGAGAGGATCCCTCGAATTTCCCATTATGCTTTACTTTATAGTGCCTCGAATGAGGATGCTCTTCTGATTTTTTATTTATAATGTATATATGCTCACTCACTCGTTTTTTTTATTGTTTCTTTGTACGTCCAATGTACAATTTTCGCAAGGACACTTTATTACATAAATGACTCCTTTAGTGCTACATGTTATATAGTCCCTAATTTTATATTCGTAAGTGCCATCCTCGTTTATTATTCGATTCATTTTGATAGTATTTTTCAGCGATTTTTTTACACACCATGCATTTTTTGCATGGAAAAAATCCTTTTAACAAATGCTTGTCATTTTCTTTTTTGTTGTTCATTACGGCAACACATTTTTTCGTAGGTGCGACTATGTTCCCGATATTGGCCACTTTTTTGTATACAAATGCTGGATCTTTGGTAAATAAATTTCCTATTACCTTATCTTCTTTTAAAATGTCCCAGTGGCGTTTTTTGATATTCCCCCAAAAAATTGTTTGAGCATTGATGATAGGTGGGATTTTTTCTATATCTTTTTCATCCTGTTTCATCCATGACTTTTTTCCCACTGTTATATTTTTTTAAAGTTGTTCCCTTACCATGGATTTGATTTGATCTTTCTGTTCTAAAAGCTTATTCATATTATATCCCTTTGACGCAAATTTGTTTTGTAATTTTTCTGCTTTTCTATCATACTCTATCATCTCTGTACAGTTCCTCCTAATACGTAAAAATTGACTCCTGGGTATGTTATCAAGACAACGAGGTAAATGACAGCTACTCCTCAAAATTTAACTATTGGAATTGGTCGGTTTTTCATACGTTTTTGTGCATATTTTTTCCCCCTTACATAAATAGTTAAATATAAAAAGTTTATTTCCCTAGAACTGTATGTAGGAGTAAAATCTAAATTAAATTCATTTTTATTAATATCAGTTAAAAACCTTTTTAAACCTGTTTCACCCCCATCCCCAAAAAAATGACGTCGTCTATAAAGCGCCGCGAGAGGACGAGGTCCGCCCGGAGCTCGTTGTTGGGGTGTATGGCCTCCAACTCCCACCTACCAACATATAGCTTTGCGAACCTCGTCCCCATCGCGTTCCCCCACGTCTGCAAATAAATATCATCTTTATATAAAAAATAATAATTGTAAAATAAATGAAATGCACTCCCCAAAATATTGTATCTGGGTGTTGGGCAGCTCTCCTTTTTGGTGCAAAAAATACTGTGCAGCCTTGCAGCTTTTTTTTTTTGTTTTCAATCACCGTGTACAGTGATTTTACGTCTAGCGTCCCTATTATATAATTCTCTTTCCACTGTATTTTCTCCAAAATTTGGAGTATGTGCTTAGTATCTTTAAGGTAGGTGGGTAGGGACTGTGCGCAATGTTGAAAATATTGGTCGACATATTTGGATAAAGTGCTAGTTAAACACTCCACCCCTGACACTATGGACCTACCGGGGGGCTTGTTTGCATCTTTGTGTATTTTAGGATTTTGATAGAAGATAACCATTTTTGGATACCTGTTATCAATATAAAAACTTTCCTGTTTATGCAAAATACCTTCATTCCTAGCTTTATATACCAGGTCTTTTAGTTTTTTTTTTTTTTATTTCTGTCGGGTCTTTTTTTTTAATAATGTATATGTTTTGCTGTAACTTAATATATTCAACGCTTCTCCCTTTGTGAGCGTAAGTACAAGTGGAGTCTCTCTACCGTCCAGGGCGAACTCCATACAGCCTGTTCTACCTGCTATTCCCTCTGTGCAGAAGAATTTTGTGTATATTGGAACGCCGGAGAAGGTGGTCCCCTGTTTCTACACATCAGAACTGAGGTAATCTTGATATTTGAAACTGAGGTGGACAGGTTGTACACAGTCAGAACCAGAGGTTAATAAGGGTCGGGAGTATTAGGCTGAGCGCGGTGTCTCTCTACTTTCATACAAGTGAACTGTTCATATGTTGCCGATGGTCGTGTGGTTTTCTTTCAGCATGACTATGGCTGTATGGGTTAGGGTTACAGGTTGGTGTTTTTAGGAATAGTGGGTTAGGGTTCAGCCTAGATTACTGATTTCAGATGAAGGATCTCCATTAAACCACTCCATTTCAGTCTGGTAGAAGCTAAAATTAAGTGGGTAAATGGAGGTGTGATGTCACAGGTCAGATGTTGCAGAAGGTCATGTGGTACGAGGTTTAAATTACACGTGGTACCTCACGTATCAGTACACTGCTATATATACTGGATATCTGTACCCACTGCATCTATTATACTGTATAATACATGCAGTGGGTACAGATATATAGTATATGCAGCAGTGTAGTGCAGGGGTGCACCACCAATGAGGCCAGGTGAGACGATCATCTCAGGCAGCACCAGGTAGGGGCAAGAGGGGACCAGCAGAAGAGCCATGGGCAATGAGTGCTTTCATTGGGGCAAAGTGGTTAGGTTAAGAAATTGGCATGGGGGGCGCCATTTTAGTTTTCGCCTCAGGCAGCAGAATGGCTAGGTGCACCCCTGGTGTAGTCATATGTGACATATGAGGTATAATAGATGCTGTGGGTAAAGATATATTAGTACACTGCTTTATATACTATATATCTGTACACACTGCACCTATTATGCTTTGTTCCTGACATACCAGTACTCTGACACTGTATATGCTATATGTCATCACAGGTATTGCAGCTGCACCCTCAAAACCTAGGAACTACACCATTGCCTGTTCAGTTCCTTTACTCATAGTTCAAGACTAGAAATGAACAAACCAGGCAAGATTTGTTTCGCTTGAAGATAACCATTTGAGGTTCCCCCTAAAGCCTTGCAACTAGAAATGTTGCTTTCATCTGCTTTTTTCTGATTAAGGGCTTTTATCCTGAAATAACTACTTGCAGATAGGAGGCTGACTTAGCTATTTTTCTAGTTTTGTTACATAAGCATTATTAAAAGATAGGAAGGTATCTCTGCCAATATGCTATGTGAAAATAATGCGGCGCTCATATTGCTGTTGTCTTTTTCTTACTATTTACCTACTGCAGTAGAAAGTAGGTATAATTATAGTTCTTTCCTGTTCACACTAGTATGCGTCATCTGTAGAGCAAAAACAGGCAACACCTTTTAGCAATTTTAGTTCGCTATCTTGATTCACCGTCAGATGCACAAGAGGGAACTTGAAAATAACATTTGACTGAAAGTGAGACAAGAGAACTACCCACAAAACCTATATTTCTCTCAAAACAACATGCAAGCAAGTTTGCTTTCAAGAAGACCAAGAGAACCTGAATCTCTCAAGAAAAACTTGTCTAACTTGGTCAACTTGCCTTGTGGGGTTCTCTTTGGGGGTGCCCTTTATCATTAGGGAGACCAAAAAATATGAACCACTATTGTATGCCAGGCAACACTACTCTTGGTTTATAGGAAGAGTATATCGCAAATCACATATCTTATTTCTTCTAGCATTAGATTGGATATCCCCTTTTTCCCTTTTTTTTGTCAAGTAAGCTAATTTGCATATTGTTCACTGTCTGGTTGACTTGCATATTGTTGACTTTCTGTTGACTTTCTGGGAAAATTAGCTTTTCTTCCAAAACAGAAAAGAATGCTGGTCTTTCCTCATGCCAGCTGAAATAAGATATGTAATTTTGATATACTCTTCCAAGAAACCAAGAGTAGTGTCACCTAGCATACAATACTCATGCATATTTTTCAGTCTCACCTTGTGGGGTACCCAAAGAGTACCCCACAAGGCAAGTCAACCCAGTCAGACAAGTTTTTCTTGAGACATTCTGGTTGTGATGTCCTTCTAGAAAGAGAACTAGCTTGCATGTTTCATTGAGAGAGGTGTAGGCTACATATAATTATGTAAGAGCTATAATTATACTTACTTGCTACTACACAGCAAGCAGGTAAGCAGCAATCAGCATTGCATTATTTTCACACAGCAGATTGGCAGAGATGCTTTCCTGCCTTTTGAACAGGTTTCTGGTTAAAATATATTCAAATATGGGTCTAACATTTGCCGGTGAACACTTTGTCAACTCTGACCCACGACGCATGTGGCTGGGCATTCAGTCCATCTCTGACTATAAGTTCAGCAATTCCACACTGACAGCCATGACTGTGTCCTCCCTCAATGAGCTAAATTACTTCTACGCTAGGTTTCATAAGGACAATAAGGAAAGGTTTGCCAAAACCATACCCTCTGAAGACTGACATACCCTCACTCTCACCATCATAGAAGTCCATAATGCACTGAGCAGTATCAACTCTGGCAAGGCTGCTGGCCCTGACGGCATTCCTGGACGTGTTCTTCGAGCATGTGCTGAGCAGCTTGCAGGGGTCTTCACTGACATCTTTAACCTGTCGCTTGCCCAGGCAGTAGTACCAGCATGCTTCAGGACCACCTATATTGTGCCAGTGCCGAAACACTCATCACCAATGTGCCTGAATGACTATCACCCTGTAGCACTCATGCCTATAGTTATGAAGTGCTTTGAGCGACTGGTCCTGGCACACTTAAAGTTATGCTTGTTCCCCACACTGGATCCTCACCAATTTGTCTATCAAAGTAATAGGAGTATTGAGGATGCTTTATCTACAACGCTTCACTGTGTACTCTCACACCTGGACAACAAAAATACTTATGCAAGAATGCTGTTTGTTGATTTCAGCTCAGCATTCAATACAGTCATTCCCTCCAAGTTGATTACTAAACTTGTGGATCTTGGAATCAGCAACCCTATCTGTACCTGGATCATGGACTTTCTGACCAACAGACCGCAGCATGTTAGGTCAGGAGATAACTGTTCCACCATCATCACACTCAACACTGGCACTCTACAGGGCTGTGTGCTGAGCCCGTGCCTCTACTCCCTTTTCACCTATGACTGTAGGCCTAGGTATGGATCCAATTCCATCATCAAGTTTGCAGATTACACCACAGTAATTGGTCTCATCACTGACAACGATGAGTCTGATTATAGGGAAGAGGTAAAGCACCTACCTGTGTGGTGCGCTGACAATAACCTGCTCCTGAATACCAACAAAACAAAAAAGATCATTGAGGACTTCAGGAAGGAGAAGAGAGACACCCATGACCCCATCCACATAAATGGCACAGCTTTTGAATGGGTTTCTAGCTTTAAGTTCCTGGGGACCTGTCTCTGAGAATCTGCCCTGGTCTGTGTTACAGTCTGGCATGGGAATTGTTCTGTTGCTGACCGCAAGGCACTGCAGCAGGTGACGAAAACCGCCCAACGCATCACAGGGACTCCACTTCCTAATATTGAGGATGTTTACACAAAGAAATGTCTACGTCAGGCACGCATCATTCTTAGGGACTCCTCTTATCCTGTTAATAAACTCTTCCAGCTCCTTCCTTCAAGAAGGCGCTACGGGAACCACAGCTGTCACCCTACTGAACTCAGTCCCCCGCTGAACCTTTTCATCCATACTCACCTAACCCTCTACACTCCACCTCCCTGCATCCCTTCCTAGGACCATGATCATGGCTGTCATTCATTCATTTTCAACATTCATGGTATGTTCATATTGGTTACTATTAGTGATGGCCAGTTCGCAGTGTTCGCCGACGAACACATGCGATCTGCCATCTTCACTCCCAAGTCCAGCGATGCAGAGGTAAAGTCCTTACCTGTGCCTGCGCCTCGAGCCGCTCTAAAATACATGCGGTCACCGGGAGCAGGCAGTTTTGAGAACAGCCGATGAAGGCTGTTCTGGGAACTGCCTGCTCCCGGTGACCGTATGTGTTTCAGAGCGGCTCGCGGCGCAGGTACAGGTAAGGACTTACCTCTGCATTGCCGGGCTTGGGAGTGAAGATGGCAGATCGCATGTGTTCGTCGGCGAACACTGCGAACTGGCCATCACTAATAGTAACCAATATGAACATACCATGAATGTTGAAAATGAATGAATGACAGCCATGATCATGGTCCTAGGAAGGGATGCAGGGAGGTGGAGTGTAGAGGGTTAGGTGAGTATGGATGAAAAGGTTCAGCGGGGGACTGAGTTCAGTAGGGTGACAGCTGTGGTTCCCGTAGCGCCTTCTTGAAGGAAGGAGCTGGAAGAGTTTATTAGCAGGATAAGAGGAGTCCCTAAGAATGATGCGTGCCTGACGTAGACATTTCTTTGTGTAAACATCCTCAATATTAGGAAGTGGAGTCCCTGTGATGCGTTGGGCGGTTTTCGTCACCTGCTGCAGTGCCTTGCGGTCAGCAACAGAACAATTCCCATGCCAGACTGTAACACAGACCAGGGCAGATGACGTCATCGGCGCAGGCGCAGTGGAGATGTCTGAGCAGGGAAGCGGTCGGACATTCACTGCGCATGCGCCGAATACAGCCGCGCACGGCGCATGCGCGTGAAGTCGTCCGTTTGATGCATTCCGAAGCAGATGGGCGTGCTGGAGGGAGGCGCTGAGCGGCGGCATCTTGAGAAGGTAGACCGATCCTCTAGGTGGTAATGACGCCCCCATAGCACCTAGAGGGTCATTAGCATATTAATAAAAGTTCTTTTTTTAGGTAAACGGCTGCCCCAAAATCTATTATAGCAGGATAGTTTGGCAGAGCAGACACTAGCGGAGCGCTAGTGTCTGACACCTAATTAGGTGAAATCCAAGTGGTAGAAACCCTTTAACTCAAATTTATTAACTCATCGATTTATCTTAAAACAAAAGCCATTGAAAAGCATTAAAGGTGTTTGCTTAACGCATTTAGTTTAGATAACACATCTCATAAAGCATGTGTGTTACAGTAACTCTACTACATCGGTACACTTAATTGTACATAGAGATGGCCTTGCGGTTCGCCCGGCTGTTGTTTCGCGGTGAACTTTGTGCATTCGCAATTTGCTGAACATCCAAAAATATGGCGATGTTCGCATGCGCCATATTTTTTTGCATTGCGCTGAACTTTGACCCATGACATATCATCAGGAGGGACAAGACAGCCAATTGAGATGTTTCAGCACATGGACACACCCCCACCCTATAAAAGAACCCGATCTGGCAGCCATTTTACATTCTGTGTTTTGCCAGTGTAGGGAGAGGTTGCTTTGTGGAGCAGGGACAGTTAAGGAACACCAAACGCTAGCTAATAGGGCCACAAAAGTCCTTTTAGGGACTGTTATAGGTGTGCTATCGATAGGTGTGACATACTGAGGGGTGTGATATACTTATAATATACTTTCTCACATAGAAAGTATATTATAGTGCATTTGTATTGTGCAGCAGTTGTGTGCGGTTCTGCTGCAATACCGCAGTTATATAGAGGGAAAAAATGCTATTGGAATAACTAATTGCAACTGGTGTGATATACCTGTTGCCCCCAAAAAAACTGATTGAGGGGTGTGACATACCTATAATATACTTTCTAACATAGAAAGTATATAGTGCATTTGTATCGAGCAGCAGTTTTGTGCGGTTCTACTGCGATACCGCAGGTACATAGAGGGACAAGCGCTATTGGAACAAATATTTGCAACAGGTGTGATATACCTTTGCCCCAAAAAAGACTGATTGAGCAGTGCAACATACCTGTTTCCACAAAATTCAGATTAAGGGGTTTGATATACCTGCTTCCACAAAATACTAATTGAGCGGTGCGATATACCTGCTTCCACAAAATCTTGATTGAGGGGTGCGATATACCTGCTTCCACAAAATCCTGATTGAGGGGTGCGATATACCTGCTTCCACTAAATATTGATTAAGGGGTTCTATATACCTGCTTCCACAAAACACAGATTGAGGGGTGCGATATACCTGCTTCCACAAAATAATGATTAAGGGGATTGATATATTTGCTTCCACCAAATATTAATGGAAGCCTGTAATACACCTGCTTCCACAAAATACTGATTAAGGGGTTTGATATCCCTACTTCCACAAAATACTGATTGAGGGGTGCGATATACCTACTTCCACAAAATACTGAATAAGGGGTTTGATATTCCTTCTTCCACAAACTATAGATTGAGGGGTGTGATATACCTGCTTCCACAAAATATTGATTAAGGAATTCTATATACCTGCTTCCACAAAATACTGATTGAGGGGTTTGATATACCTGATTCCACAAAATACTGATTAAGTGGTTTGATATACCTGCTACCACAGAAATACTGATTAAGGGGATTGATATACCTGCTTCCACAAAATACTTATTGATGGTTGTGATATACCTCAAAATACTGATTAAGGGGTTTGATATACCTGCTTACACAAAATACAGATTTAGGGGTGCGATATACCTGCTTCCACAAAATATTAATTGAGGGGTCTGATATATCTGTTTACGCAAAATACTGATTGAGGGGTGCTATATACCTGCTTCCACAAAATATTGATTAAGGGATTCTATATGCCTGTTTTCACAAAATACTGATTGAGGGGTTTGATGTACGGGCTTTCAAAAAATACAGATTGAGGGGTGTGATATACCTGCATCCACCAAATATTGAATAAGGGGTTCTATATACCTTCTTCCACAAAATACTGATTAAAAGGAATGATATACCTGCTTCCACAAAATACTGATTGAGTGGTACAATATACCTGCTTACAAAAAATACTGAGTAAGAGGTTTTATATACCTGCTTCTACAAAATAGAGATTGAGGGTAGCGATATACCTGCTTCCACCAAATATTGATTAAGGGGTTCGATATACCTGCTTCCACAATATACAGATTGAGAGGTGCGATATACCTGCTTCCACAAAATACTGATTAAGGGTACTGATATACCTGCTTCCACAAAATACTGATTGATGGTTGCGATATACCTCAAAATACTGATTAAGGGGTTTGATATACCTGCTTACACAAAATACTGATTGAGGAGTGCAATATACCAGCTTCCGCAAAATACTGATTAAGGGGTGTGATATACCTGCTTCCACAAAATATAGATTGTGGTGTGCTATATAGCTTTTTCCACCAATTATTGATTAAGGGGTTCTATATACCTGCTTCCACAAAATACTGCTTGAGGGGTGCGATATAGCTGCCTTCACAAAATACTAAATAAGGGGTTTGATAAACCCGCTTCCGCAAAATACAGATTGAGGGGAGCGATATACCTGCTTCCACAAAATACTGATTAAGGGGTGTGATATACCTGCTTCCACAAAATATAGAATGAGGTGTGCGATATAGCTTCTTCCACCAATTATTGATTAAGGAGTTCTATATACTTGATTCCACAAAATACTACTTGAGGGGTGCGATATAGCTGCCTTCACAAAATACTGATTAAGGGGTTTGATATAACTGCTTCCACAAAATACAGATTGAGGGGTGTAATATACCTGCTTCCCCAAAATATTGATTAAGGGGTTCTATATACCTGATTCCACTAAATACAGATTAAGAGTTGCGATATATCTGCTTCCACCAAATATTGATTAAGGGGTTCTATATACCCCTTCGCATTCGCGATCAAATGTTTGCGAACTGCGTGTTCGCGAAGGTCCCCATTCACGTTTTAATGGCAGGCAAACCTGAAAAACCTGCAGGTCATATTTGCAGCCACCAAATACTTACTAAAAGTGTACAAATAGTCCCACAACATAGACAGTGACATACCAAAAGGGGATCAATGGCAAAAAGTCCCACAAAAAATATGTATTTTAATCGGGGGCCATTTTTATGTGTCTTAAAGCGAAACGATCAAGAATATGCCCTGCTAGAGCCTACAAAAAATTTATTTTAGGCCACGGCTGGAGGTATATTAGACGTTCAGTGCATAACAATTTTACTGTAGGGCAGTAAAGTACAGGCCCCAAAAATTATGCATTCACCTGATAAAAAAAGAACAAGTGATTATGTGGCTGGAGGTTTATTAAACGGTCAGTGCATAACAATTTTACTGTAGGCCAGTGGAGTACAGGCCCCACAAATTATGCATTCACCTGACAGAATAGAACAAGTGAATATGTGGCTCAAGGTATATTAGACGTTCAGTGGATAACAATTTTACTGCAGGCCAGTGGAGTATAGGCCCCAAACATTAGGCATTCACCCAGGGGCGTAGCTAAAAGCTCATGGGCCCTGGTGCAAGAGTTCAGCTTGGGCCCCCGTCCCTCAGTGCTTGTTGGCAAGGGGCAGGGGAGCACGTAGCCTTCCTGCTGCCTGAGGCAAACATTGAAAGGGCACCCCCCTCATGCCAAATTCTTGACCTAACCCCTTCCCTCCAGCCAGAGGTGTAAATTGACCAGTATGCACTTTCTATAATGCCAGTGTCTTATGTGGCACAAGGGTCTTTGGGCCCCTCAGGCTCCTGGGCCCGGTAGCGACTGCTACCTCTGCACCCCCTATAGCTACGCCCCTGCATTCACCGGACATAAAAGATCAAGTGCTTATGTCGCTGGAGGTATATTAGGCGGTCAGTGGATAACAATTTTACTGTAGGGCAGTGGAGTATAGGCCCCAAAAATTAGGCATTCACCTGACAGAAAAGAACAAGTGATTATGTGGCTAGAGGTACATTAGGCGGTAGTATTGTGTGCAAAAATAGTAAAATCGAATTTTTTTTGGTGAATATCGGCACATTGAGAATTTGCGAATATTTACAATAGTGCTATATATTCGTAATGACGAATATTCATATTTTTTTTTAACACAGTACATATCAGGTGATCATCCCTCCCTTCTTCTAGCTTGTGGGCCAATGAGAAGGCTTTGTCACAGCTTATCAACATCCCAAGCAACCAATGGAAAACACGACACCTGTCGATCTTGGCATTCGCTTAGGCTGGATCTGGAGAGCAGCTGTCGATGGGTTGGTTGCAAGAATGATCTCATATCCAAAGTGACCAACACATCTTGAAATCGCCCTCTTCTTCCATGCGCTGTTGAATTGGTACCCGCAACTGTTTCTCTGTGAGTGGAAATTCCTCTGCCAGCGCCCGCAACAGCAGAATGCAGCATCTCTTGCAGCAAGGCCTGGAAATGCGCTCTCTGATCCTGGTACATTTCCGCCATTTTGTGTTTTTACCGGGCTCTAAGTACATTGCCATATAGTACTGGTCCTTGCCCTTAATGCTTTTTCTACGGGGGGTCCCTCTTCAAACACTAGAGCATGAAGGACCCCATTTGCACTAAATTGGAAGCGGTGGAGCACCCTTGCTCCTGCTCATTACCCAGGAAAATGTCATCCTCGGTCTCCTCCCCCAAGCCACGGACAACACCAGGGATCCCCAAAAAGTTTAAAGTCCCCCCTCAAAGCCTGTTCTTCTTGCTCCTCCTCCTCCCCCCAGCCACCATCCTCCTATGACTCCTCTTCACACTCCTGCTGATTTGTCTCAGATGGAGTAGCCCCCCCCCCGGGAATTCATTCAGCATTGCGACTTCCTCATCTTCCATCTCCTGCTCCTCGACAGCTCGATCAATGACACGACGCAATGCACGCTCTAGAAAAAAGGCATAAGGTACAATGTCACTGATGGTGCCCTGGCTGCGACTGACCAGTTTGGTGATCTCATCAAATGGCTGCAGAAGTCTGCATGCGTCGTGCATGAGCATCCACTGGTACAGTGAAAAGAAACCAAGCTCCCCAGAACCTGTCCTGCTGCAGAGTTCATACAGGTAGTCGTTAACGGCACGTTGCTGCTGGAGCAGCCTATCAAGCATATACAAGGTGGAGTTCAAGGGCGTCGGGCTGTCACAAATCAGACATCTGATGGGCAGTTGGTATTGCCACTAAACATCAGCAAGGTGAGCCATAGCCATGTAAGAGCTTCTAAAATGGCCAGAGATTTTCCTGTCCTGGACCTTGGGGTATTTGCCAACGAATCACTGCACGACTAAGTTCAGGACGTGTACCATGCACGGCATGTGTGTCATTTTGCAGCAGATTCACACCGTTGTCACACACCACTTTACCAACTGTCAAATTGAGTAGGGTTAGCCACTGATCGGCCTGTGACCGCAGAGCTGAAAGCAGTGCAGGACCAGTGTGGCTCTTGGCTTCCAGGCACAACAGCCGCAACACAGCATGGCAATGTCTCACCTGGCACGTCAAATAGGTTCTGGGGAGCTTGGGGGGTGCAGTGGAAGAGGCGGTAGCAGTGGAAAAGGAGGAGTCAGCTGAGGAAGAGACGGAGGATGGAGTAGGAGGAGGAGAAGAATAGGCTGGCCTGCATGCAATCTGTGGCGGTAACACCAAATCCACACAGGTGCCATGGGTTACATGTTTGATGGCCGTCAGAAGGTTCACCCAGTGGGCAGTAAAGGTTATGTACCTTCCCTTCCCATGTTTGCTAGACCACGTGTCTGTGTTCAGATGTATCTTGGCACCAACACTGTGTGCCAGAGATATATTCAATTGCCACTGAACATGGCCATATAGCTCTGGGATGGCCTTCTGGGAGAAATATTTTCTTTCGGGGACCTTCCATTGCGGTGCTCTGTCTCTCCCTCTGAGCTTCCCTCATCTTCCTCTCTTGTGGGCACCCATGTGACCATCATCGACACGTCATCATTGTCACCTTCACCACTGCTGACATTAAAGATGTCAGAGTAGGCAGTAACAGCGGGGACTTACGTCCTTGAGCTGATCTGGGTACTGTCGTCAGACCACTGGGTGGCGGCCGTTGCTACCTCCTCTTCTCCATCCGATGCCAAGAATGGCTGCACATCAGTAAGGTCTGGGAACGGATGGAAAAATTATTCCACTGACTCGAGTGGAGGGGCTATGGTGGTGTTGGTGGTGTCTTTGGGGGTGCACACAGCAGAGAGTGAGGAGGGTGCAGATACAGAGGATAAGGAGGGTGCAGAAGCGGAGGGCTGAGTGAACCACTCAACCAACTCTGGTGCGTCATTTGACGTAACCGCACGCACCTTCTCCAACTTCCCACTTAGTCTCCGGCCTGGTGCACCTGCCCAACCCATACCACCCCTGCGGAACGGCCTGCCTCTTCCTCTGCCTGTCATTTTCAAAATGACCCTGTGCCAAAGTCCCTAGAGAAGAGCCGTATTTGTGAAAACAGGTATATCGCAGGCCTCAATCAGTATTTGGTGGAAGCTGGTATGTCGCACCCCTTAATCAGTATTTTGTGGAAGCAGGTATATAGAACCCCTTAATCAGTATTTTGTAACACATAAGCACTTGTTCGTTTCTGTCAGGTGAATGCTTAATTTTTGGTGGCCTGTATTCCTGTGGCCTAAAATAAAATTTTTCTAGGCTCCAGCAGAGAATATTTTTGAGTTTCCCTTTAAGACGCATAAAAATGGCCCCTGATTAAAATTCATATTTTTTGTGGGAATTTTTGCCATTGATCCCCCTCTGGTATGTCACTGTCCATGTTGTGGGACTATTTGTGCACTTCTAGTATGTATTTGGTGGCTGCAAATATGACCTGAAGGTTTTTCAGTTTGCCTGCCATTAAAGTGAATGGGGCCCGCCACGAACGCGAGGTTTGCGAACATTTGATTGCGAATGTGCATTCGCGAAATGTCCCTGCTGATGTTCGTTCATCACTAATTATACAGTACTACCAACCAGAAATAAGTTTATTATCAGTTGAATATCAGCCATTATTTGTGACAAATAGTTATGTTGTCCCTCGTCCTCATAGATTGCTTCCATAATATGTGGAAATGTAGACGCTGCTAGACCAAATGATAGAAGTCTATTGTGGTTAAAGAAAAGATAGACACCCTGGGTTATTGGTCTGTAATATATCTTCTCAGATGGATGTAACAGAACATCTCTGACCAAGGTGTTCAACCAAAGATTTTGCCATCACATTAGAGATCAGATTGTGTCTTCTGAAAGGCATATAGGAAAAGGTGAATATGATGCTATCTGAATGTTTCATCTTAAGAGAAATCCCTGTCACCCCATGCAATTTTGATTAAGGAAGTGACTGCCGATCTAAATACCAAGATTATCCCTATCTGATGGAGAGATTTTGACTTGATTTGTTTTAGGTCCTTGACCTTTTCTTTAAGAGGTATTGTATCTGATGCTAGATATATTATCATGGAGCAGCTGTCCACAGACAACAGAAACTACCTCTGAAATGCAGGAAGAGAAACATCAATCTGGACAACTGCCTATTCAGGTACAATGCATAAAAACTATGGAGCACATTTATTAAGACCGGCGTTTTAGATGCCGGTCTTAATAAAGCCCTATAGCTGTCGGAGGATCCACCAAAATAATGAAGAGGCACCGGCCACTCCATAACTTCCTTGCGTCTAGTGGTGCTTCTAAATGTAAGACAGTTTCCGAGCTGTCTTACATTTAGATCATTTTCTACACCTAAATCAGGTATAGATAAGGTAAATGAGACGGATCCGACGGATCTGGACAAGGAAGTGTTTTTAAAGTCAGTTCTAATGATTGCATAATGTGACATTGAAAACTCCTGTAGGTGACTAGAAGCATTCCATGATGATCATGCTTGAAAAAGTTGGAATAAGTAGGAGTTTAGTTATCACCTGAGTATGCTATTACTAATGAGAATGTGGCTAATACGTTTCCTGGCAGGCTGTAGTGTGCTGTAGCATTAACATGTCATTTGTACTGTAAACTGTAGAAAATGTGAAGTAACCTGCTGAAATATGGTGTTTTTAAGCAATAAAGTAACTGACAAACTTTTTAAAATCTGACAATATGTCAATTTGTCATTAAGATCAAAAATAATCATGCAAAAAATGATCATCAATGCAAACAGTGATTTGATTACAATATAAATTATCAGGAATTTGAGCCTAATAAAGAACAAAAATAACAAATCAGTTATACTGTGTAGCAAACATAAACCTACATATGCATGAATCTTTTTTCTGTATAATTTTTATTAAAGGGGTTGTTGCAGGCTACAGATATTGATGACTTATCCTCAGTATAGGTTATCAATATCAGATGGGAGTGGTCTTTACAACATATGCTTTATCAGGCCAGAAAGCTGATAACTACATACTGGGTTTTCATGGAATATATTAACAGAATAAATATAGTTATTCGTTTAGATAAAGGAGTATATTTAACCCCTTAATATGACTTTTCGATCACTTGATATTACCCTTTTTGTGATGTATGGTGACCCCAAAAATTTTTATACTTTATTTTAATTTTTTATGGTGGTCACCTGAGGGGTTAGGTCATGTGGTATTTTTATAGAGCAGGTTATGCATCAATACCTAATATGTATACTTTTTTATTTACTTAAGTTTTACACAATAACAGCATTTTTAAAACCCAAAAAAAGGTGACAAAAAAAAGTTTTTTTTAGCACAGTTTTTATTTTATTTTTTTGACGGTGGTCACCTGAGGGGTTACGTCATGTGGTATTTTTATAGAGCAGGTAATTACGGACATGGAAATACCTAATATCTATACTTTTTTGTGACTATCCCCATTCATTTTGTGCACCGTTTTCTTATTTTTTTCTTTTTTCTTTGCTAAGTTGGGGGGGCGTGTCTTAAGACATCACAATCATGTGAGGCCTACACCTTGTTTGGGGTTGGGCTATTTAAAGGTCACTTTTAATGTGATTTTTACTGTTTGAGAAAAACACAATGAGGTTCGAGACGCGTCACAGGAACATATGTGACAATAAACACAATTGTTGAGAACATCTGGAAGTGAGTGCCAGTCCTTCATTGCTTCTACTCATCCTGAGGATAGGTCATCAATACCTGGATCTTGGACATCCTCTTTTTTTACTTCTCAGATTTCATGTGAATAGAGATTTTTAGTCATACAGCCTTTTCTTCCACCTCAAACGATTAAATATCTGTACCACACTCCAAAAGAAGGGCTTTTGTTTACCTACACGGTTATGCAACACAATCTGATTGACTTTGTGTAGCTCAGATATATGGATGTGCTGCCTCAAATGCTGTTAGATTATTTTAGTAGCACTCTTCTACAGAACACAGCAATAGTGTTGTATAATAACATCTTAATCAAAAGCACTTTGCTCTTTTTCAAGGTAAAATATTGCTGTTAGAGTACAATTGGTGCAAACATGGAGAAATAAAAGACTTCATTGACCTTGTTCTCTATTGAAGTTTAAACTTCAAGTAGCGAAATAAGAAATAGAGTTTAAAAACCTTCCATCAATGTAAATTGACTTCCTTAGAAAGTTTCTGTTGGCATTGAATTAAAAGATCTGGTAAGTAGCTTCCTGTGGAAAATGCTTGTGTTTGTTGCTGACAAAAAAGCAGAAATGTATAGAATGTATTTGGCTGTATCAGTGATAATGTACTGCAGAAGCAGCATAAAAGCCATTTAGAAGTCTGAGATTCTGAAAACTATTAAAAAAAAAAAAAGCATTGCATTGCATTTTGGAAGTTGTATCATGTAAAGGATTTATTCTAGTGACTCCTTGTCATTTTGCAATAATGTTTTTATCTAGGTATTCCCAGAAGGCACAATGTTTTGCTTTACTCTACGCTGGATATTATAGAGCTCTCTAGTAAAATTGACTAGAATGTTTTCAAATTATTCCACATACTTAATACATCACCTTGTAAGAAAAATGCGGCTGAATATGTTGATTAATAACACGTTTCTTCTTTTTTTCCTAGACAACAATAGAATCTGTTTTGCTATGTTTCCATGTAAAGTAAACTGCTGACATTGTATTTCAAGATGTTTAAACTTACTCAATGAATTATACAGGTGAAACTCGAAAAATTTGAATATCGTGCAAAAGTCCATTTATTTCAGTAATGCAAACTAAAAGGAATTGCATTCATGCAGCTTAAAATTAGAATTTTGTGAAAAGGTTCAATATTCTAGGCTCAAAGTGTCACACTCTAGTCCGCTAATTAATCCATATCCCCTGAGCAAAGGGTACCTCAAAATCGTGACTTTGGGGTTTCATAAGTTGTAAGCCATAATCATCCAAATTATAACAAATAAAGGCTTGAAGTATCTCACTTTGCATGTAATGAGTCTATCTTATATGTTAGTTTCACCTTTTAAGTTGCATTACTGAAATAAATGAACTTTGCACAATATTTTAATTTTTTGAGTTTAACCTGTATATAGCTAAAATATTCTACCTGGAAAAAATCCAGATCTTGGATAACAAGAGTCTCTATAAATCAAAAGGTGAACTGGCAGTTTTCAAAATAATCTTATATTACTGCTTCACATGCCACTTGAGGAACATGTGGACCCACAGAGCCAGAACTTAGCATCAGATAGCAGGTAGGTATGCTTCCCTGACAGGTGTAGAACTTATTGGGTTCTGTCAAATGACGCACAATTTGTGATAGTATTAGCCCATTATCTTGGCGGATAGATGAAATGTTTCCCTGTACCTCACGTTATTTTTTTGGCCAACAAACTTGACCAATAAACAAAGAAGAACTCCAACAAAAATGTTTATCCACTGACCTGTTAGAAAGACACATGATGTAAATTGTAGTGCATGTAATCTTCTCACCAGTGACTGTATTTGTGAGTTATAACCTCCCTTCTGATCCTCAGTTGTGGCATGTGACCTACACTCTGATCTCCAACTGACACAGGACAGGTGGTCAGTTAATTCTCTATTCATTCCTACGACACTGACATTGAGGCTCCCATAAGAATACATAGAGAACCTGGATTCCTGACCACACATAGTCAGCATGTTGGTCACATGTCACGGATGAAGTTAGCAGAAATCTGGAACTTATAAATAAACGAGCGACTTGCTTGATCCCAAACTAAGGAGCATATAGGTGAGCCCTATAAAACCCTAAGAGCTCTCCCTGACTGCTATGCCCATGCAAAGGTCTTTATGGTAGACGATTGCATGCCCACGTACCTAAGTCTGTGTGACACCTGAAAACCCTATAATAGTGAGGGGACATGACAACCGACTCACTGCACTTAATAAGGACGGAGTCAGGGTCACCTAGAATCAAGCCAGCAATGAAACACAATAAAGTAAAGGACTTATCTGAACAAACAGCAGACACAGCCTTCAGCAATGACTACTTCATCCAGGAAGTAATATAAACCGCAAAGCGAGGCAGTATGGGAGGGAATATAAAGGAAAAGGATTAGTATGAATAAGTGGCACCTGGCAGAAGGAAAGGAGATGAGAAAGTAAAACCAAAAAAAGAACATCATACAAGAGGTAGAGAAGAACGTCTGCCAGGCTTTCTCACAGGACTGGCGGTGACAGTATCCCTCCCTCTACGGGTGGACTCCAGACACTCAGAGCCCACCTTCTCAGGATGAGACCTATGGAAAGCCTTGATGAGACGAGTGGCCATAATGTCCGCCACTGGGACCCACATCCTCTCCTCAGGACCATAACCCTCCCAATGAACAAGGTACTGAAGAGAACTGCGGATAATGCGAGAATCCACAATCCTAGAGACCTGAAATTTCATGATTTTCCTATTCCATGACGTAAAGTTATGATTTTATAAAGGACACGGAGGCGAGTATTGCATTTCTCTTTCTTTACTGTTTCCATAGCAGCAAAGACAAAACACTTAAAATATGCAGTAACTATGGTAACAAGCCAACCCATCTCCCTCCCAGTGTCCATATAAGCCACGTTCACACTGGGGCAGTCCTCTTTCTTTGCGATCAGTAAACTTCAACCTGGAACTCCTCCCTAACAATGCAGGAAGATCAACGACTGAGAAGGTCTTCAGAATCCAAGAACCAAGAGCAGGAACACAGGATTGGATCCAACTGGACAACAAACTTTGCCTACGCCGGACATCTCGTCAGGAAAATCTGCCTGAGGAAAAAACTGACAAATAAAGACGGTAGCATTCAAACAAGGACTGAAGGCACATCATATCCAATACAACAAGGAAAAAATAAGTCAATTTAAATAACAAGAGTCATAAATAACATAAACATACAACGGGAGGGAAAAGAAACCAAAATCTGGGTGGGCAATACTCGCCTCCGTGTCCTTTATAAAATCATGACTTTACGTCATGGAATAGGAAAATCATGAAATTTTATTCCAGGACACGGAGGCTCCTATTGCAAGTTTAAAGCTGGTCCACCACAGCCGAGAAAGCGTGAGATGGTCGCCTGAAGTAAAACTCACGGAAGGTAGAAACCCTGGACCAGTCCGCCAACTTCATAACGTCCTCCAAACAAGCTCCCAAAACCGTCATAGAAGTGGCAGAAGCACTCCTGACCGAATGAACTGAGAAAATTGATGTATCAACACCTGCAAGGGACAAAATCCATTTAACCCAACGCGAAAGGGTAACACTGGTTACCGGACGAAAGGGTCTGCGAAAGGAAATGAAGAGATGAGGAAAGGCAGAGGAACGTAAACCAGTGGTGCGCCGTTCGTATGCCTGCAGGCACAAGCCGGGCCAAAGCTGTGGAGACGACGGAAAATACAGATAAGACACCGAGCGGATGCTCGTCTTCGTGCGCCGGGAGATGTTGAATGTCACCCCGACTGGCGAAAAAGAACGGGCGTCAAGATCCAACGCCCAGACGTCAGAAACTCTCTTGCACGAGATTAGGCATAAAAGGGTGACCAGTTTGGCCGAAAGTTGCAGTAACGACAAGGAATCATTAGAAGGCCAATTCTGAAGGAAGACAAAGACGACGGAAACATCCCAGGTAGCGGAGAAACGTGGCCTCAGAGGACGGTATAGGCGAGAGCCACGCAACAATCTGCAAACCAGAGGGTGTTGCCCAGTGGGGCAGCCATCAAAACCCGAATGCCTGGAAGAGATAGCAGATCTATAAAGATTAATTGTTCAATATGCCTTACCCTCCTCAAACAACGCAGACAAAAAGGACAAGACTGCCTCTACAGGTGCATCAGTGGGATCCAGGTTCCCTGCGAGACACCAACGAGCCCAGGAATCCCAAGCTGAGCGATAAGCCTTTCTGGTTCCGGGTGCCCAAGCGCTTTCCAGCAGGAATCGAGTCGTCCCCGAAAATCCTGAGACCTTTGAAAATCCCGAGACTCTGCACGCGAGAAGTTGTAACGTTCCTGCGACGAGCAATGGATGAAGTTGACCCGCCGGCCCCCTGAGAAGGTGGGGCAGAATAGGAAGCAAGACTGGCTCGGCAATGTGTAGGTCCAGAAGGTGGGGAAACCACGACTGAGATCTCCAAAGGGGTAAGATGAGGACCAGTTCCGCAGCCTGGAGGCGAACCTGGAGAAGTACTCTCGAGATAAGAGCGAAGGGGGGAACGCGTACATGACTGGAGTCGACCATTCCTGGAGAAAAGCGTCTACCGCTTCCGCTTCCGGATCCGGACGCCAGCTGAAAAACCTGGGTAATTGAGTATTGAGCCGTGAAGCGAAAAGATCGATAGAGAAAGGACCCCATCGAGATGACACGGTATCAAAGACCCTGGAATCCAATTTCCAGTCGCTGGCATCCGAGAGATAGCGTGAACTCCAGTCCGCCCGTACATTGTGGAGACCCGGAAGATATTCCGCTACCACCATAACTCCCCTGGAAAAACATTGGTCCCAAAAATCTTTGGCCAAGTGGGTGAGCACAGAAGAGCTCGTGCCGCCCATATGATTGATGTATCTGACCGCCGACACATTGTCCATGCGGAGTCTGATACAGGCCCTGACCGTGTTGTTGACAAAGCTGCGGATCGCCACTGATCCCGCTAACAACTCCAGAGAGTTGATGTGGAGTAGGGACTCGTTCCGGGACCAAGGACCCCCGGTGGAGACGCCATTGCAATGAGCGCCCCACCCATGAAGGCTGGCATCCGACTCGATGATAAGGTCGGGCTGAGGACCGAAAATGGCTCTGCCGTTCCAAGACGAGAGGTTGTGGACCCACCAACTCAACTCGTGCCTGGTCTCCGTATCCAGAGTGATGGAATCGGCGTAAGATGCTCCCTCCCGAAGGTGAGCGATCTTGAGGCGTTGAAGTGCCCTGTAATGAAGCGGTGCAGGAAAAATCGCCTGTATGGAGGAAGCGAGTAGTCCTATTATCCAAGCTAGATGTCTGAGGGATAAATGAGGTAATGAAAGAGCGTGCCTCAGCTCCTTCCGAATACTCCGAACCTTCAACGGCGGTAAACTCAGAGATTGTGAAACGGAATCTACCTGGAAACCCAAGAACTCCATTGTGGTGGAAGGAGTCAGGCAAGATTTCTCTTGATTGATGACAAACCCCAGGTCGGAAATGAGGGAGGTAGCCAACTGAAGATGGGACCGAAGAGAATCCGGACTGGACGCCATAAAGAGAATGTCGTCCAGATATATCACCAAACGCACCCCCCGACCGCGTAATCAGGCCACCACCGGGCGCATAAGTTTGGTGAAGCATCACGGGGCAGATAAGGAGGCCGAACGGGAGGCACGTAAAACGCCACATCCGACCTCTCCAGAGAAAGCGTAGCAGGTCCCTTGAGACAGGGGCCACTGGGACAGTGAGGTAAGCATCCCTCAAATCTATTTTCGCCATCCAATCTCCCGGAAGGAGCATGTCTCTCAGGAGGTGAATCCCCTCCATTTTGAAATGGCGGTACCTGATGAAATTGTTCAATACCTTTAAATTGATAACTGGTCGCATCTGACCCCCTTTTTTCTGAACCAGAAAGATACTGCTCAAGACCCCATAAGAGTCTGTGGGAGCCATCTCTATCGCCCCCTTGTCCCACAGGTCCGTGAGCTCTGAGTCTATGAGAGCGTGAGCGGGACCGGCCGGAAGCTGGGATCTTGGTGCTGGGAGCCCCACAGGGTTGGACTCCAGTTCTATGACGAAACCCCTGATCGTGGACAGAACCCAAGGATCGGAAGACACCTTTTTCCACGCATGGGAAAAGAATTGGAGTTTTTCCCCCACCGGAAAGTCGGACAGAGGCAGAGTTAAAGGATGACTCACCGTAAGATTTCCTGGAGTTAGGATGTCCACGGAATCCTCTGCCGCGGTTGAAACCACCACAGGTGGGGAAGAAGGTGGGCTGATGTTGCTGGTCCTGCAACGAGGGTCTGTGGACGAAGGAGCCTCTGCCCGAACCACGGGCATACGAGGAAGAACGGCCCCTGAAACTGCCGGCCCTGGCAGAAAAACGGTTGGGGAAAACTTTGCGCATTGACGTCGGCGCCTTATCAAGGGCGGTGAAAGCCCCAACATATCTTCCCAGCTCCTTTATGAAGGGCTCACCGAAAAGGAGCCCCTGGGCGTCCTTGCCTGCTTCGGAGATCGCTAAATTTGCCAATTTTGTTCAATCTTCATTAATAGCGCCTTGCGCCGTTCTATGGCCAATGATGTATTGGCGTTTCCGGTAAGACAGATAGCTCTCTGAGCCCAGCCACTCAATTCCTCTGGGTCGACCTGATTGCCAGCTGCCCTGGCCGATTCGGCCATGTCCAAAATCTTAGCCAGTGGACCCATGACGTCTAGGACCCTATCCTGGCATGCCCTTAGGGCAGAGTCCAGACCTTTGCGGGGATTGAACCGAGTTTTTGTTAAGAACTGGACCATTTTGGGATCCACCACCGGGGTCTCACAAACTTTGTGAGGAATTAAAGGCCTAGGACACTCAGCCCGTAATTTAGTACGCTCCTCCTTGGTAAGGGCTTTGTGGGTATTAGATTCAATATACTGAGTAACATGCGAGGCAGGAAGCCACTCAGAGGACCAGGGATGGTGCAGCTCATTGGGATCAAACATGGGATCACCTAACGGATCCAAGAGAGGATCAGTAGACCCAGAAGGGGCCTCAGGGTAAGTATCAGTGGCAGGTGGTGGTAAGTCTGGTGGTAAACTACAACACCCATCAGATCCTCCTCTGAACCATGCAGAGAGTGGTGCCGTGCCTCCTCATCAGACTCTCTATCAGAGTCGGAACCATGCTCGGGCTGTGACCGCACCGATTTCCAACCTCGCGCACGTTCTGCCTGGCGCGGACAGGCTCTTTTACGTGACCTTAGCGCGTCGTCCATGGATGGAGCTAAGCCATCATTCTCAGTTGTTCTGGAGGCAGAAAGTCTGGGGGTCCAGAGCGGGAGGATCCCTGGAAGGGTCCCTAGACCTCCTGGGAGAAGGGGAAATCTGACCCCTAGATATTGGGTCCTGAGTGGGGTTAACCCTAGGGGACCGGGAGCAAGATTGGCGGGACATTATTGAAGGGTTAGTAACCCTGAGAACAACACTGGACAGACAAGGCACAGAACACACACAGTGAAGATGCACAGGACCGGAGCTGCAGGAGCTAAATAATGAAGCAAGCGGAACAGTCACCAGCCGGAAGTCCCGCGAGATCTTGGCAGAACAACTTAAAACGCCGAGATCTCGCGAGAACAAGGAAGGGAGAGACAAGAAGACGGCTGGAAACGGCGCGCAAGATGGCGCCGCCTCCCTGCAGCAGCGCGGACCCAGAGACAGCAGTCGGAGGTCCGGAAGCATCAGGTGAGTACAGACGCTCCTAAAACCCCCACAGGAGATGAGCAGCGCACAACTCACCCCCACCGCTAGAGCCGGAGCACAGCTCCCACGGCAGGGAGAGTCAGACGAAAAAGAGTGAGAAAGGGGGGGCAACAAAACGCCACAAAAAAAAATGAAATATGAGATAATATACAATAAGATGAAAATAAGGTAAAAACCCACACAAAATATATATACAGTGTACACAAGATAACAATATAATGCCCTAAAATGAAACCCAAAAGGGGAACACCACAGGGCAGAGAAACGCTGCTAAGGAAGGTGAATACTTATCTGGAGCAGCAAAGAAAGAGGACTGCCCCAGTGTGAACGTGGCTTATATGGACACTGGGAGGGAGATGGGTTGGCTTGTTACCATAGTTACTGCATATTTTAAGTGTTTTGTCTTTGCTGCTATGGAAACAGTAAAGAAAGAGAAATGCAATAGGAGCCTCCGTGTCCTGGAATAAAATTCAAGATTACCATCAACAATAATCGGAGGAGGAGGCAAAGAGGAGGGTACAGTGGGTTGGACATAAGGTTTTAATAGGGACTTGTGAAAAATATTATGGATCTTCCAAGTCTGAGGAAGATCAAGACGGAAGGCAACGGGATTGATGACGGACAAGCTCTTGTAAGGTCCAAAAACCTAAGGACCCAACTTCCAGGAGGGAACCTTCAGTTTGATATTCTTTGTAGACAACCACATCAGATCACCCACATTCAGGTCCGGACCAGGCACACGTCTCTTATCCGCCACACGCTTATATCTCTCACTCATCCTCTTCAGATTACCCTGAATATTTTGCCAAATAAATGACAAAGATGAGGAAAATCTCTCCTCATCAGGTAACCCAGAAGACCCCCTCCAGAGAATGTCCCAAACTGCGGATAAAACCCATATGCACCAAAAAATTGTAAATTATCAGAGGACTCCTGGCGACGGTTATTTAAAGCAAATTCAGCAAGGGACGAAAAAGAATACCAATCTTCCTGATTCTCCGCCACAAAACAGCGCAGGTATGTCTCCAGATACCTGCGGTCTGATCATTCTGGTCGGTCTGACTATTCGATTGCGGGTGAAAAGCAGAAGAGAACGACAACCGAACCCCCAAGCGAGAACAGAAGGCCTTCCAGAATTTGGAAACAAATTGCGTGCCCCTATCAGAAACTATCTCTGAAGGGATACCATGCAATTTAACAATATGATCAACAAACGCTTGCGCCAGCGTCTTAGCATTGGGTAATCAGGAAAGGGAATAAAATGTGCCATTTTGCTAAAACGGTCCACTACCACCAGAATCACAGTCTTCCCCGAGGAATGAGGCAGGTCCGTAATGAAGTCCATGGACAGATGCGTCCAAGGACGGGAAGGAATGGGTAACGGGAGGAGAGAACCCGATGGCCGTGAATGAGGGACCTTGGCACGAGCGCAGGTCTCGCAGTCTGCCACAAAACCATCAACCGTCTTACGAAGAGCCGGCCACAAGAATCTCCGAGCAATAAGATCCACTGTGGCTCTACTCCCCGGGTGCCCAGCAAGGACAGTATCGTGGTGCTCCTTAAAAACCTTGTGTCGTAAAGCGAGAGGCACAAACAATCAGGAGCCCCTGCCTGGGCTGCCTGAACCTCTGCCTCCAAATCAGGATAAAGAGCAGAGACGACCAGCCCTTCAGTCAAAATTGGACCCGGGTCTTCAAAGTTACGCCTCCCGGAAAACAACGTGACAGGCCATCCGCCTTCATATTTTTAACCCCAGGGCAGAACGCAACAACAAAATTAAACCTAGAAAAGAACAAAGACCATCTGGCCTGTCTCGGGTTCAGACGCTTGGCCGATTCCAAGTAGGCCAGATTCTTATGGTCGGTAAAGACAGTAATAGGGTGTCTGGCTCCCTCTAACCAATGACGCCATTCCTCAAAAGCTAATTTGATGGCCAACAACTCCCTATCTCCCACATCGTAATTTCTCTCTGCAGAGGATAGTTTCCTTGAGAAAAAAGCACACGATCGCCATCTGGCAGGAGAGGGACCCTGAGATAAGACCGCACCCACACCCACCTCAACAATAAAAGGTAGAGAGACATCAGGTTGTACCAAAATGGGAGCGGAAGCAAAACTCTCTTTAATACTAGAAAAGGCTTTAAGCGCATCTACTGACCACGAGGAAAAATCCACCCCTTTTTAGTCATATCAGTGAGTGGCATAACAACAGAGGAATAATTCAAAATTAACTTTCTGTAATAATTGGCAAAACCCAAAAACCACATCAGTGTCTTCTGATTCTCAGGAAGCTCCCAATCAAGCACAGCGCGGACCTTCTCAGGGTCCATGCGAAAACCAGAAGCGGAGAGAAGAAAACCAAGATATTGAATCTCCGGAAACGCAAACACACATTTTTCCAGTTTAGCGTACAATTTATTCTCCCGCAGAATCGGCAAGACCTGACATAGGTGGTCCAGATGAGTCTTGAAATCAGGAGAAAAAAATAAAAATGTCATCTAGATACAGCAGTACAAATTTCCCCATTAAATGATAAAAAATGCTGTTCACAACATGTTGGAAGACGGCCGGAGCATTCATCAAACCAAAGGGCATAACCAAATTGTCAAAATGACCCTCAGGGGTATTGAAGGCCGTCTTCCATTCGTCCCCTTCCCTGACCCTGACTAGGTTGTATTCCCCTCTGAAATCCAACTTAGAAAAAACTTTAGCCCCAACAATCTGGTTAAACAGGTCCGGGATCAGAGGAAGCGGATATGGGTCACGAATCGTGATACGGTTCAGCTCCCTGAAATCCAGACAAGGTCTTAAAGAAGCATCTTTTTTCTTAACAAAAACAAACAAACAGCGGCAACAGGTGACTTCGAGGGTCGGATGTGTCCCTTTCTCAGGCTCTCAGAGATATAAGTACGCAGAGGGACCCTTTCAGGTTGGGAGAGATTGTATAGTCGTGATTTTGGCAGCTTGGCGCCTGGGATGAGATTAATAGGGCAGTCGTACTCCCGGTGAGGGGGCAACTCCTGGACACCACTCTCGGAAAACACATCTGAAAATTCAGAGAGAAAAGATGGCACAGTATTGGTAGAAACCTCTGAAAGAGACGCAGTGAGGCAATTTGCTCTCTGCAAAACTCACTCCAACCATTTATTTGCCTTGCTTGCCAATCAATGGTGGGGTTATGTTTTGTGAGCCAGGGTAGCTCCATCACTAGAGGAGTAGGTAATCCGCTTAAGACGAAACATGACATATCTTCAACATAAGCGTCACCCACCGTCAAGCGGATGTTGTGAACTATGCCCTTTAACGATCTTTGGGAAAGTGGAGCGGAATCGATAGCAAAAACAGGTATATCCTTTTCCAAAGTGCATACCTGAAAACCATGCGTTGTTGCAAATTGATTATCAATGAGATTGACAACTGCTCCACTATCTACAAAAATCTCACAAACAATATTCTTGCTGTCTAGTGCCACCCTGGCAAGTAGGAGAAAACGGGAACTACAAGCAAACGGCAAACCTTCTATTTCTGCATCATCCTTGCCAATAGTAGCAAATGGAAAGTTTTTAGAGGGTTTTTCTTGTTATGTTTTGTTTTTATTAAACTCAGAAAACTTCATGAATCTCCTAGAGGGGCAAACATTAGCTAAATCATTTAATCCCCCACAACAGAAACAAACCCTCCTCTGAGAGCTGAATCCTCTACTATCAGAGGCAAGCAAACCCAGCTGCATGGCCTCCTCCTCAGAGGGGATTGAGACAGACTGAGACCCCTGCGCACTGAATGATACAGCCCCACTGTCATTGGGCTGAATATGACAGGAAAGAGTAGTCTCCTCTATCCCTCTAAGACTCCTGTCAATACGAACAGCTAGAGACATGGCTGACACTAACGACGCTGGTCTCTCATGAAAAGCGAATGTATCTTTCAATCTTTCCGAAAGACCATGGCACAATTGACTTCGGAGTGCAGCATTATTCCAACCAGTATCAGCTGCCCATCTCCGAAATTCAGAACAATATATCTCTGTGGACTTTTAACCCTGGCAAAAAAAAACGCAGTTTAGATTCAGCCAGAGCAATACGATCCAGGTCATTATATATCTGCCCGAGGGCTACAAAAAATTCTTCCATCGATCGGAGGGGCCATGCCCCCACCGGCAGCGAAAAGGCCCAAGACTGAGCGTTATCCATGAGCAGCGAGATGATGATCCCCACCCTCTCCTCCTCATCACCAGAGGAATGGGGAAGTAGGCGAAAATGGAGTTTGCAAGCCTCTCTAAAATGAACAAAATTCTAACTACCCCCGGAGAACGTATCCGTAAGCGAGATCTTAGGCTCGGAACAAACTCCATGAACGCAAGCAGAACCGGTCACCTGAAACTGAGACACAGTTTTACAGAGATCTGCTACCTCCAGCGAAAGACCTTGCATGCAGTCAATCAAGGCTGAAACCGGATCCATGCTTAAGACAGTTATGGCGGTTTATAATGTCACAGATGAAGTTAGCAGAAAGCTGGAACTTATAAATAAACGAGCGACTAGCTTGATCCCAAACTAAGGAGTATATAGGTGAGCCCTATAAAAATCCTAAGAGCTCTCCCTGACTGCTATGCCCATGCAAAGGTCTTTATGGTAGACGATTGCATACCCACGTACCTAAGTCTGTGTGACACCTGAAAACCCTATAATAGTGAGGGGACACGAAAACCGTCTCCCTGCACTTAATACAGACGGAGTCAGGGTCACCTAGAATCAAGCCAGCAAGGAAACACAATAAAGGACTTATCTGAACAAACAGCAGACACAGCCTCCAGCAATGACCACTTCATCCAGGAAGTAATATAAACCGCAGTGAGGCAGTATGAGAGGGAATATAAAGGAAAAGGATTAGTCTGAATAAGTGGCACCTGGCAGAAGGAAAGGAGATGAGAAAGTGAAACCAAAACAAAGAATATCATACAAAAGGTAGAGAAGAACGTCTGCCAGACCTTCTCACAGGACTGGCGGTGACATCACATGACACAGCTGAGGATCAGAAGGTAGGAGATAACTCCCAGTAGATACAGTCACTGGTAAGAAAATTACATTCATGACAAATTACATCATGTACCTTTCTAACAGGTGAGAGAATAAAAAAAATTCTGGGAGTGCTTCTTTAAAAGAAACCTGTCATGTGGATATTTGATCATAATCTAACTAATTATATACAATCATTAACTACTAAAAAGTGCCTTAGATTTATTCACTTACTGGTGTGACAGATGGTTACCTCATAATATACACACAAAGATGCCGCATGCCGCATGCTAATGAGCTGATTTAAGTCCAGCGTGATGTCATTGAGTCCAGCGTATATTTAATTCAGAGATATAGCCACTCCCCTGCCCACCTGCTGCTGATTCATATGGAAAATAACTGTCATTGAGCAGCAGGTGGGCAGGGAGAGTCAGGAGCTCATGAATATTCATGACTCATCATTATGAGCTGGAGC
The DNA here is from genome assembly GCF_014858855.1 of Bufo gargarizans. Taxonomy (NCBI): domain Eukaryota; kingdom Metazoa; phylum Chordata; class Amphibia; order Anura; family Bufonidae; genus Bufo; species Bufo gargarizans. Next base: position 205,821,364 of record NC_058081.1, on the reverse strand, counting down.
TTTTCAATACAAGATGTTGGCAGATTGACTGGGTCAATTAAAGAAAGTGACCCAGCATTTTGCTAAGCGAATCAGTCACTTATTTATGTTGCCCTTAGTTAGGACACCATAAAACTGATGACAGGTTCCCTTTAAAGAGACCCTTTCACCACAAAATGCAGTAACCACCTGCAGACAGCAGCAATATAGTTTTGTGGGAAATGATTTGCTTAACTTATAAATTTAAATCTCTCCTCTACTGAGCCGAGTGCTGCTGGTCACACATGCTCAAACACTCTCCCCACAGCAAGGCTTCTACATAATCATCCTCTGTTCACTGCCGGGCAGCTAATAGTAATCAGTAGTGCTACAAAAAATCTCTTTGTAACCCTAGCCTTCAACCTGCACCATTACGACAAGGTGCCCACCTTGAATAAAGGGAAATGTCGCACTAGAGTGAGGTGGAGATCCAACAGAGGTGCTCCCACTAACAGACAACACCCAGTCTGATAAAGGTCAATAAATAAAGAATGGAAGTGGGGCACTCTCTATAAGTAAAGGGATCTTTTATTGAACATAAATTAAGTAATTTAATACATATAAGAAATCGAAAAATTTGACAATGATATAAAATTCAACAATGATCTAAAATTCGACAAAGGGTATAAAATTGCACACTGATATGAGTTTGGCAGAGAGTGCTGGTGATGAGGTTAGAATAATAAAATCGACATGAATAAAATCAACATGAATAAGATCCCAATATACGAATAGTTAAAACCAAAAATTCGGACATTCAATATTTTCGAATGGTGTACTGTTCACTGATAGTAATATATTTTTCCAATACAAAATTTTTTAGTCTCTTGGAATAATCGCTCCTTCATTCACATGAAGAAGTGAATAAGTACAGAAATTTAAAAAGTACAGAAATTGCCCCCCTCTTGAAAAACAAAAAGTTGTCTCCGGCCCATTGTCTTTTAATTGCCATAAGACAGATGGGACTTACAAATCAATTTCCTTGTAGAACCTTTGAAGAATATCAAAATTCCAGTAAAAACGCACCGGAACCGCATCAGAACCGCATGCGATACTGATGCGTTTTTTATACCATATGATTCTAAAGGAGGTGCTAAACAATGGTATGAAAGATTTTCTATGTGTTTGATTGCTATCACCATTCTTTTAAAGATATTGTATATTTAGCAATTTTATTGTTTTTACTGTTTTTATGTATTTATACTTATTTATATAATAACTCTTATGTTCAGAAATTTAAGGTGAGGAATGTGTATTTGAATAATATGATGAAAACATGTTTTTAAAGTTAAGTCTAAGGATCCCAATCCCCAAAAAAGTTCGGATTCCAGACCAGCTCTTTAGATATTCCCTATCCACTATAAAAGGGAAATAGGAACAGGGGGATGTCAACCACTGAGGAAGGGGTCATTGTCTCAAATCCCCGAAACGCGTCTGGTATTAATCCCCCCATCAATAAATAGGATATCGCCAGATTGAGGAGACCTGGACATGCTCATAAGTACAGTGAACTGCTAAAGTGAAAGACTGCCGTCATATAAAAAAGACCAAACCCGCGTGGAAGCCAAGCATTCTATTGGCGCGAAAATCAAGTTCGTACAAGCAGCCCTTGAGACTGGGATCCGAAAGATTATACGCCGAATCGAGGGCCCACAGTCCAGCACAAGACCTCCGGTAAGACATTACCTATCCTATCCAAGCGATCGCTTTCTACACCAAATACAGCGGGACGCCACTGTGCGCGTAAGCAGTCGAAATCTAGTCGACATAGACTGTATAAGGCTGTACATGCCTATGTTCTCGATCATAAGAATTTATATGTACTAAAGAACTGGCTACATTTCGGTAGCAAGCGATTATTTGTATCACTAATATTTAGCACCAAATTATTACATCTATACGCCAGAGGATCGACTACAAGCCGACCAGTATAATCGACAACAAGCGATTATTCCAAGAGACTAAAAAATTTTGTATTGGAAAAATATATTACTATCAGTGAACAGTACACCATTCGAAAATATCGAATATCCGTATTTTTGGTTTTAACTATTCGTATATTGGGATCTTATTCATGTTGATTTTATTCATGTCGATTTTATTATTCTAACCTCATCACCAGCACTCTCTGCCAAACTCATATCAGTGTGCAATATTATACCCTTTGTCGAATTTTAGAACATTGTCGAATTTTATATCATTGTCAAATTTTTCGATTTCTTATATGTATTATATTACTTAATTTATGTTCAATAAAAGATCCCTTTACTTATAGAGAGTGCCCCACTTCCATTCTTTATTTAAGGTGCCCACCTTGTTAACTACTGTGTATGAAGAGAAGATTATTCCGTTTCAGATTTTAAAAGTCAAACTATAAACTATGCAAAGATATTTCATAAAATACTGATAAAAATAAAACTCAGGGTTCAGATTATGCTGTGTGCAATAAAAAGTTTCATTTTTAAAGGAATTATCCCCTAAGGAGAACACTATGGACAGACAATATATTAAGCATAGAGTTTGCTGACCTAGTTTGCACAACTGTACCACATTCCTGATATTCATTAGCTCATCTTTTTTATATGGAAAACTTTTTATTTTATTTTCTTAGATAATCTTTTTATTGAACACGTTGCCGTTATAACAGTCAGAGTGTACTGATCATAGAGTGTATCAACTCTATTATGGTGAATACCAGTGTAAGTATAAGTATAGAAAATATGAGTGTTAAAGGGGTTGGCCACTTTCTGGTACTGATGATAAATGACTATATGGCACTTTCTAATATAGCCTTTGTTGATAATCTGCACTGTTTTCTGTCTTATATGGTATGCCCCTTGTGCTGTCCACATGAAAGCCTTTTCCATAAGATGGCTGCCAATGGAGACAAGGCAAATGAATCAATCTCCTCTACGCCATCTGCATTTGCAGTCTTAGGAGTCTACTGCAGATGCAGTGATTTTGAGAGGAGACTGACTGATGTGTCTGGTCACATGACCCTCCATCAGGGACCATTTTATGGACAGGACCTCTATGTAGACAGCACAGAAGATGTGCCCAATGAGGGGACATGGTTTATGGAATATAGCAATGCAAGTTCAGCAGGCAGTTATAACATAACCATTTACTGTAGTAATAGTGTCACACCCAAATAGGAAATATACACTAAGCAAAATATCAATAGATAAGTGGTTGGCTCACACCTAGTGGCTATGATGGGTGCTACTAGCTCACAATTGGGTGCCCTGCCCCAAAATAAGATAAAGGAAATACAATTGAGAAAAAAGTGAGTGATCACTCACAACATTTGGACCATAAGGATATATTTATTAATAATTGCAGGAATAACCTGTATAATCAAAACCTCCTAAAAATGCATATAACAAATAAAATACAATTGGTACCAGGAATTAAAACATTAAAAATACTATTATTGGTGTTGGGGTGATGCCCATAAGGACCATAAGGATATATTTATTAATAATTGCAGGAATAACCTGTATAATCAAAACCTCCTAAAAAAGCATATAACAAATAAAATACAATTGGTACCAGGAATTAAAACATTAAAAATACTAATATTGGTGTTGGCGTGATGCCCCTAGACCCACAGTATTAAATAGCGTAACGTGCAGTGATGATATGTGGCGTTCAGAAATGTCTCTTTGATCAACCAATTTGTTGTACTAAGAAATCACTGTTCATACGTTAAATACCGCAAAAATAATGTCCCGTAGATGTGTATGAATCACCTCACGGTTGTAGATAGATAGTATGCAAAAGGACAATGGTGCAAAAGTCCATCCGGAATTGGCTTGTGTTTGTTCAGCTATTTAGCAATGCCGCCAAGGTAAGTAAGATGAAAGTTCCAGGTTCCTACCTGTCTCCTGATGAGCCGTTCCCCTGAGACGTATGGTTCGTTGCACGAGGAGCGAGCGGTGCCGGCAGCACTCAGTGTCTCGCGTCGCTCGCCTCGAGTGGATGACGTCACGTTATCGCGAGATTATGCAAACAGGAGTAATACCTTATCGGCGGCGTCTGTTACAGTGAACTGTGTCGATGGTTAAGCTGAAAATCTTTATCGCATGGCCATGCAATATTTCTGTAGATGTCCGATTGATTAGGTGGGTGCTTATCCTTCCTTTACCAGACGCGTTTCAGGGCGTCTACACCCCTTCCTCAGTGGTCAACTCCAGACCATTGTGTCTATGGCCCATGTAGCTGTTGTTAAAAAAAAACAGGAAGTCTTGACATATTTTAAGCCCATTGGCCAGTGTGAAAACACCAACAACTAAAAACTGACTAAAAAGATGTTTAACATAAAAACTTTCTTTAAGGGACCATTCCACGTCTGCAAGTGTTTTGTGGTCCACAAATTGCGGATCCGCAAAACACGGACACTGGCCATGTGCGTTCCGCATTTTGTGGACCGCACGTGGCCAGCACTATGATAGAATTGCCTATTCTTGTCCATGGCTGCAGACAAGAATAGGACATGCTCTATATTTTTTGCGGGCAAGAATAGGACATGCGGGGCCACGGAACAGAACACACACTGGGTGTGCTGTCTGCATCTTTTGCAGCCCCATTGAAAAAAATAGGACCACACCCATTCCACGGTTTTGCAGACCTGTTCATGCGGACGTGTGAATGGACCCTAAACAATAGGTCAGTTTCTGATGACACATTTGCTTTAAATATTTTATCATGCATTGTCCAATAAAGATTGATTTGTAATAATTGTTTTTGATATATACTTTGTTTGCCCCATTTTTGCTAATAGTCACAGTTACTTATACTACACAATCAGAGCTCAAATTATACAGTGTCACGCAATGTCTTAAATAGGTAACTAGATTGACCAAAATATTGGGACCTACAGTTATATACAGTATAATCTTTATTTAGACTTATCTGCACACAAGCACCTCTATCACAGCAAAAAATATTCTTATCAGCCATCACTCTGATTATGATGGGTTTGTGTAACCAACTGCTGTTTTTTGCACACTTATCATATTGCTTTGTCTGTTTTATATGAATATTTGTGCTTCGGTTTTGTAACTTGCACAGTTTACATTTTCAATAGTTTTGAAACAGAATACAGCTTTGAGAACAGATTTTTACATGGAAGTAGCAGTACATGGTTATTGAGGGATACAGAACAATGAACTTTTGTTCCAGAATGCAAAAAAAATCTGAATTAAAGAGAAATGAAAAGTAGCTAGTCACAACAGTTCTGTCTATAGCCAAGTTATGTAGAGAATTTAAAGTGGAAAATAATAATATGTCAGAATTTCATAACTGGAGAAAATGACAAAAAAGTACTGTACACACAGAACAATACAGAATGATCCTTTGGGAGATTTTTGTGGTTCCTAGAAATAATATTTAGAAAAGGGGGAAATTGCTATAAGTAAAGGGCAATCCACTTTAAATTGCATTTTACTGCCCTGTCTGCACAATAACATGTATTGTATGTTGCGCAGTGTGAATGTGCCACATATCCATAGGACATTATTTCTGTTGAAAGCGTATAGTGGCCTATTTCAGTCCAACAAGAAAAATACATTTTCAGTTCACTTCTGCAGTTATTTCTATTAAAAGCGTAAATTGGCCTATTTGAGTCCAACAAGAAATATATATTCTCAGGTCACTTCTGCAGTTATTTCTGGTGAAAGCGTTTAGGGGCGTATCAGTACTACAAGGAAAATATATTCTTAGTTCACTGTTGCAGTTATATCGGGTAAAGCCTTTACCGGCGTATTGCAGTATAAAAAGAAATATACATTCGCCATTCGCTGGTGCACTTATATGTAGAAAAACCTATATTGAAGTAGAGCAGTAGAAGAAGAAATATGCATTCGCCATTTGCTGCTGCACCTATATCTTGAAAAACATTTATTGACGTATATCAGTAGAAAAATAAAAATATATTCAGCTTTCACTGTTGCTGTTATATGAGGTAAAGCTTTTAGTGGCATATTTCTGTACAAAAATCAAGATATATTCAGTGTTCACCACTGCAGTTATATGTGGGAAAGTCCATTTTGTGGTATGGACTGAATTACAATTGTGGATAACGGGCGGCTCACCCAACCAATACCGTGTGTAGGTGCTCAGGTTTAGCTGATTCACCCAATCAGAAAAAGTGTATATATATATAAATGTAATAAAACCGGCACTCTTCACTTCACTTGATTGAACACACTGAGAGCAATATAGGTAAATATGGTATATTTATTTGGACTTTGTTCATAAAACTGTATTGGGAACAATGACCCTTGGGTGGAGATGTCACTTTAAAAAAAAAGGGGGAGGGAGTAGGTGTTACCCTTTCATATTTAAATTAAAGTGTGAACAATAAATGCATACAATTTGCAGAAATAGTAAAAATTATTCCAGATAAGAAAATGTATAAGTAAAAAAGGATTATTTAAAAATAAAAGGTAGTAAATTAATGATGAAGAGGTCAATTAATTAATAAAAAAAGATCAATTAATTCAAGATGAAAAAAGTGCATGAGATGCATAAGGTGCATATCTTGTTTAGACCCTTTTAATGGAAAGGGAGATTCCTTGTTTTTGTAGTCCCCGCGTCAAGGATGTAGGTATCTTCAATAGTCGTCTATAGTCAGACGTATAATAGTTAATATAGATAGTCACAGATATGGGGATGTTATAGATGTATAGGTGGCAGATTGATCAAGCTGTGATCATTTTACCATATATTTCTATACATTGATCTCCCAATAATATATATCGTTCTGAGATCTCTAGATCAAGGATCTCATGGTATATCCTTGTAGTGTACAGTCAGATGATCTCCGTAATTAAACAGTTAGTAGTATGTTTGGATTCTCTTCTTATTTATATGCCAGTTACTGTAGCAATAAGGTACATTGAGGTACAGAAAATGGGTGTATCAGTCAGTTGTTATGCCTAGTGCAGCATCCCACACGTTGTTAGGCTCACACTCTGACTGAGGGTACCTTCCAGGATTGTCTCCTTTGGCGTCCCACGTGTTTGTGACGTCACTGGTGTCCCACGTGTCTTGGGTCTTGTTCGGCGTTTGCTATGTTCGATGTCTTCAGGAAAGGTCTAAGAATGAAAAGTGCTTTTCAGGATATTCACAAGTTATGTCTAATTGAAAGTCTGGACTGGATTGTGTTGTGGATCTGGTAAATCCTATGATGTTGCTTTTTCTCTATCATTTGTTTTAGTGATTCCATTAAAATTGAGGTTGTCAATTTTTTTTAATACAGGGAGTGGAGTCATTCTTCTGGTATTTATTTCAAGACATTTTTTGTTTTGGATGTTTTCTCTAGTTGAATCGCTTATGCAGTAATGGTGCGTTTATTTGTTGATGCGTTTTTTGTATATGATTTGCAACTGGTGTTTTGCGTCAAAGTTTATTTTCTAAGCCTTATTTTTGAGGAAATCTTTTATTTATTGTTCCCTTGATGTGAAAAACTTAGTCAGTATTTGAAGGGAATTCCTTATATTTCGGGTTTATGGATAAAGTACAGTGGATTAAAATACAGAGTGGAGTCAATATTATGATTTTTACTTCAAGGTATTTTTGTTTTAAACGTTTTTCTTAATTAAATCGCTTATGCGGTAATGGTGTGTTTTTTGTATATGATTTGCAACTGGTGTTCCCAAGTGTATTACATGTCAGAGTTTCTTTCCTAATCTTTTATTTCCTTAATATACCGACTATATGAGTCAGTATTTAAAGGGAGTCTGTCACCACATTTGACCATATTAGACAGATCCTATAGCGTTATATGTGCCACCCAGCAGTTAAAAACGGTACCTTTGTTGCATATAACCGAGTCTTCTTTCTGCCAAAAATGAACTTTGAAGATTGTGTAAACGAGCCCTCTCAAGTGCCCAGGGCGGTGTCTCAATCTTTCGAGCCCAAGACCGGACCTCCCTAACGGCTCATAACCCTGCCCTCCTTGTGCCTGTGCCCGCCCGTTTACTCCCCTCCCCTCGCCTTTTCCATTGCGGCTGCGCGGACAAATTCGTAGCCGGCGCATGCGCAGTAGGTATTGCGATGCCCTGCCAGGACCGGGTATCGCATTGCGCATGCGCCAGCTACGAGACTCGGGGAATTCCTTATGTCTATGGATATAGATGAAGTAAAGTAGGGTGAGATGAATTGAGTAGAGTGTCACTCTTAAAAATATTGCATGGAATAATCTTAGTGTGGTCAATTATTGTAGGTCATAGATGTGCAATGTTTGGGGCATCTGACTAGGTAAATGTATGTATCGAGACAGATGTTATCTCTATATAGGAACTGTATAGTTTATCTATTATAGTGTATTAAATGTAGTGGTCGCTTTCAGTACAAACTGTACTCTGAGTGGGTGGGAGGGGCGGCGGCCTCGTATCGAGTGGGGGTAGGGGTGCTGGTAAAACATCCGGACGCCTACTCAAAGTTGAACGGAGGCAGCCGCTCCATTTTTTTTATAGAAAACCTAAGAGTTCAAAATCAGCATTTAGGCCGTCTGGTATAAGTGTGCTGAACTCAAATATAAACTTAGATTTGATGCGTGACATTTTTGCTATATGGTTTCCTCCTCTCCAATCTGTTTCTATTTTCTCTAGAGCTGCGAAAGTCAGACCTGTGGGGTCTTGATTATGCCATAATTTGTGTGTTTGGAAAAGTGAATGTGTTTATCAAAACCTTTTTAAATATTATTTATGTGTTCTGATATTTGTTTTTTTGTTCTTTTTGTCCTGCCAATATATTGTTTTTTGCAAGGACATTGTATGATGTATATTACATTTGTACTACTACAGGTCAGAAATTCTTTTATTTCGTATTCTAGGGAATTGTTTGCTGAATGTATTTTTTCTGTTTTCTTCTTAAATGAGGTTAGTTTGCAGTTGCAACATTGGTTGCATCTGTAGAATCCATTTAGTTTCTGCCATGTGTTTAATGAGAATTTTAGTTTTTTATTATATGTTTTAATTGATGGGGCAACTTTCAAGCCTAGATTAGGGGCTCTTTTGTTTACAATGTGTGGTTTTGCAGAGATGGAGGAGCCCATTATTTTATCTTTTTTAATGTGATGCCAATGTGTTTTAATGATTTTTTCAATTGTTTTATATTGTGCGTTGAAGGGTATTATGATATTTGGGGTTTCATCTGTTTGTGTTGTGGCTTTATTTTCAGTTTTTTCATTAAAAAAGGATTTTCTATTTAATTTCCGTACTTTTGCCAAGGAAGTTTCTATTTTGGTTTGGAGATATTCTTTTTCAATGAATTGATCTTTTAATAGTTTTGCTTCTTGTTCGAATTTCTGCTCGTTGGTGCAGTTGCGTTTTAACCGTCTAAATTGGCTTTCTGGGATATTTTCCAGCCACCTAGGTAGATGGCAGCTGGAATATAAGATAAAACTGTTTCTGGCTATTGGTTTCTGGAAAGTACAACAGGTAAGGCTATCATCTTCTACCTTAATATTCAGATCTAGGAATTCTATCTCAGTTTTACTTGTATAGGCTGAGAAATGTAGATTTATCTCATTTTCATTAATTTCTTCCAAAAATCTTTGTAATTTACATTCTTCCCTTTGCCAGATAAAGATTTCGTAGTCAATGTATCGTTTCCAATAATACCAGGTCCGTCCCCAGCCGATGCTGTATGTGCTCATCCTCCCATTGTGACATAAACAGGTTCGCATAGCTGGGGGCGAACCTGGTGCCCATAGCTGTGCCTCTAATTTGCACATAATAATCAGAGTCGAGGGCAAAATAGTTATGTTCCAATATCAATTCTACGCCTTCTGCTATATATTCAATTTGTTCTACTCTAATTTTCATTACTTTTTCTTTAGTTGTTCAGTCATTGCTTTAATTCCGTGTTTGTGATCTATGATAGTATATAACGACTGCACATCTAAGGTGCCTATAATCCAATTGGGGTTATATCCTAATTCTTCTATTATCTTAATCACCTGTGTGCTGTCTTTTATATATGTTTTAGTTTTTTTGACAATTGGTTGGAGTAATCTATCAATGTGTTGTGACAGGTTTGATGTTAAAGATCCAATTCCCAAAATTATTGGACGACCTGGTGGATTCTCAAGGCTTTTATGTATTTTGGGTAAATAGTAAAAAATCGGGAGTCTTTTTTGTGTATTTAAAATGAATTCTGCTTCATGTTCTAATAGTTTTTTTGTCAGTGCCTTTCTGGCAGTATTTTTTTTAAATTTAATCATATTCAATACTGGGGTCTTTAGTTGTTTATATGTAGTCCTGTCTGACAGTAATCTTTGGCATTCTTGTTCATAGTTCTCTTTATCTAGAATTACAATAGCTCCTCCCTTGTCTGCGGGGCGGATAACTATATCCTTCTGTGTTTGTAGTTTTATGGCTTGAATTTCCTGGTTAGTTAGATTGTTCCAATTTTTCTTATTTTTGAGGCATCATATGTCTGTTTCTATGCATTTCCTGAATGTGGCTATTTCCTGGCTTATTTCTTGTCTGGGGAACTTTTGGGATTTTGATTTTAAGTTGGTATATTTATATAGATCTTCATTACTGATACTTTGTTCAATTGGGTTTTTCATAAAATATTTCTTTAAACAGACTTTTCTGATACATTTTTCTATCCCAATGAATGTATGGAATTTATCCATTTTTATGGTTGGGGCAAATTCTAATCCCTTATTTAAAAGTTTGATTTATTGGTTCTGTCAAAGTTTTTGAGCTGAGATTTATTATAGCTGTGGTCGTTTTTGGTTTCTAGTGTCTGTTGGGGTATTTTCTTTTTCCGTCTTCCTCTCCGTATCTTTCTCTTTCCTCTTTTGTGTGTTGTCTGTAGTATTGTCTACGTGGGTGATCTTGTGTGTAGTGGTGATTCACATGTTGGGGTGGATATTGTGTTTGTAGAGAATTGTAGTGGGGTCTTTCTCTGTGGTCTTGGTTGCGATTGTCCTGTCTGTTCCTTAAATTGTATTGGTGTGCAATCGAGGAGGGGGGATGTCATCTGGTGGGGGAATTTTGTGTTGTCTTTCTTATTCGGGATCTGAGGTTTGGTGGGGTTTTGTCTAAAAAAATTTAAATTTGATAGTTTCTCAAATCTATTCGTGATCAGGATATTTGATTATATTTGATCAGGATATTTGATTATATTTGATTTTAATTGCGGTGTTTCTAGTTCACTGTGATTTGTTTGTGCAATCCTTTGTGATTGGATTTGTGATTGTGTATAGTTTTTTTTGTGTACATATTTTCATGTGCGTGTTTTAGTTTTTTGATTTTTCTATCCATAATTTCTCGTTCTACTCTGTCTAGACTTTTACAGAGTCTATCTTGCCATAAGTTAAACTCCTCATTTTTTGGTAGCTGTTCTATTGCTTCCTTCATTTTTTTTATCTTTTCTGTGGTATCGTTCAATATTTGGGTTCTTTTTTTAATAATCATTTATACTAATAGCTTTGATTGAGTGATTAAAAAGGATTCCCATTCTTTAGTAAATTCTGTATCACAGAGATCTTGTGCAGGGATTTTTACTAATTGAAGACCTTTTGGGATTTTGTTATGACTGATACAGTATTCTAGGGATTTTATTTCCCAACTTTGTCGGAGTTGTTTATGAAAAGGGGATTCTAATTCTCTGAGTGTGTCAGTAATTGATCTGTCATTAATGGTTTCTATATCTCCTGTTTCAAAAGCAAATTGTTCAGCTCTCAATCCTTTGCTTTCAGAGTGGTGCCAAATGTCCATGATATATGGTTCGGGGGCAACACCAGTTGGGGTGAATACTAGATAAAACAATTGTGAATAACGGGCGGCTCACCCAACCAATACCATGTGTAGGTGCTCAGGTTTAGCTGATTCACCCAATCAGAAAAAGTACAGTGTATATATATAAATGTAATAAAACCGTCACTCTTCACTTGATTGACCACACTGAGCAATATAGGTAAATATGGTATATTTATTTGGACTTTGTTCATAAAAATGTATTGGGAACAATGACCCTTAGGTGGAGATGTCACTTTAGGAAAAAAGGGGGAGGGGGTAGGTGTTACCCTTTCATATTTAGACTAAGGTGTGCACAATAAATGCATCAAATTTGCAGAAATAGTAAAAAATATTCCAGATAAGAAAATGTATAAGTAAAAAAAGGATTATTTAAAAATAAAAGGTAGTAAATTAATGATGAAGAGGTCAATTAATATAATAAAAAAAGATCAATGAATTATTAAAGATTTAAAAAGTGCATGAGATGCATAAGGTGCATATGTTGTTTTCACCCTTTTAATGGAAAGGGAGATTCCATGTATTTGTAGTCCCGCGTCAAGGATGTAGGTATCTTAATAGTTAATATAGATAGTCACAGGTATGGGGATGTTATAGATGTATAGGTGGCAGATTGATCAAGCTGTGATCATTTCACCATATATTTTTATACATTGATCTCCCAATAATAAAATCCCAAAAGGTCTTCAATTAGTAAAAATCCCTGCACAAGTTCTCTGTGATACAGAATTTTATAAAGAATGGGAATCCTTTTTAATCACTCAATTGAAGATATTAGTACAAATGATTATTTTAAAAAAATTCAGAAATTTTTCAGACATTTTCAAAAACCCACTTTTTAGGGACCAGTTCAGGTCTGAAGTCACTTTGTGAGGCTTACATAATAGAAACCACCCAAAAATGGAAACTACCCAATTCTATAAACTACACCCCTCAAGGTATTCAAAACTGATTTTACAAACGTCGTTAACCCTTTAGGTGTTCCACAAGAGTTAATGGCAAATGGTGATAAAATTTTAGAATTTAGATTTTTTGGGCACATTTTCCATTTTAATCCATTTTTTCCAGTAACAAAGCAAGGGTTAACAGCCAAACAAAATGCTATATTTATTGCCCCGATTCTGTAGTTTGCAGAAACACCCCATATGTGGTTGTAAACTACTGTACGAGCACACAGTAGGGCGTAGAGGGAAAGTTGCGCCGTATGGTTTTTGGAAGGTAGATTTTGCTGGACTGTTTTTTTTTACACCATGTTCCATTTGAAGCCCCCCTGATGCACCCCTAGAGTAGAAACTCCATAAAAGTGACCCCATATAAGAAACTAGACCCCTCAAGGTATTCAAAACTGATTTTACAAACTTTGTTAACCCTTTAGGTGTTCCACAAGATTTAATGGAAAATAGAGATACAATTTAAAAATTTCACTTTTTTTGGCAGATTTTTCATTTTAATTTTTTTTCCAGTTTCAAAGCAAGGGTTAACAGCCAAACAAAGCTCAATATTTATAGCTCTGATTCTGTAGTTTATAGAAACACCCCATATGTGGTTGTAAACTGCTGTCCTGTTGCCATTGGAACCTTCCCCGTCTGCCACAACTGAGCTGACGGGGAAGGGGAAGAAGGGGAGCTCCCTCCCTCTGTGACCCCATCCTGTCTGGGGGCTGCAAAGGCACAGCAGCCCCCGATGGGAGAGGGAGCTCCCTGACTATTAACCTTTTCCATACAGCGGTCCGTACGGACCGTGGTATGGAAAGGGTTAAACGGCTGACATCGCAGCACAGATGTCAGCCGTTTATACCAGAGTGTCAGCAACGTGCTGACACTCTGGTATAACCACTGGACACCAATGAATATTCAAGAGGCCTCCCGCACCACCCACACAGCCTGCAAACTTTCCTCTGCTCCACCCACCGGCATAATAATCATTCAGGGGTGCAGGGGGTGTGAAAAATCTATATTTTCGGCATTTTAAAGTTTCAGATCAGAAACTCCAGAAAGCACAGCAAACCGCAGGTCTGAATTGACCTGCAGTTTGCTGCGATCGCCGACATGGGGGGGTCACAGGACCCCCCGGCGCATCTAGCCAAGGTGCCTGCTCAATGATTTGAGCAGGCACCGGGTTCCGATCACCCGCCGGGCTGCGGTGATCGGAACCATACATGACGTACCGGTACATCATGTGTCCTTAAGTACCAGGACAACATTACGTACCGGTACATCATGTGTCCTGAAGAGGTTAACTTGTCGCAAGATAGACTCTGTAAAAGTCTAGACAGAGTAGAACGAGAAATTATTAATAGAAAAATCAAAAAACTAAAACACGCACATGAAAATATGTACACAAAAAGAACTATACACAATCACAGGAAAGGCTTGCACAAACAAATCACAGTGAACTAGAAACACCACAATTCAAATCAAATATCCTGATCACGAGTAGATTTGAGACACTATCAAATGAAAATTTTTTAGACAAAACCCCACCACACCACAGATCCCAAATACGATAGACAACACAAAATTCCCCAACCAGACGACATCCCCCCTCCCCGATTGCACACCATTACAATTTAAGGAACAGACAGGACAATCACAACCAAGACCACAGAGAAAGACCCCCCCTGACAATTCTCCACAAACACGATATCCACCTCAACATCACTACTACATACAAGATCACCCACGGAGACAATACTACAGACAACACACACAAGAGGAAAGAGAAAGATACGGAGAGGAAGACGGAAATAGAAAATACCCCAACAGACACTAGAAGCCAAAAACGACCAAGATGCTATAATAAATCTCAGCTCAAAAACTTTGACAGAACCACAAATCAAACTTTTAAATAAGGGATTAAAATTTGCCCCAACCATAAAAAAATTGATAAATTCCATACATTCATTGGGATAGAAAAATGTATCAGAAAAGTCTGTTTAAAGAAATATTTTATGAAAAACCCAATTGAACAAAGTATCAGTAATGAAGATCTATATAAATATACCAACTTAAAATCAAAATCCCAAAAGTTCCCCAGACAAGAAATAAGCCAGGAAATAGCCACATTCAGGCAATATGTAGAAACAGACATAAGATGCCTCAAAAAACAGAAAAATCGGAACAATCTAAATAACCAGGAAATTCAAGCCATAAAACAACTACAAACACAGAAGGATATAGTTATCCGCCCTGCAGACAAGGGAGGAGCTATTGTAATTCTAGATAAAGAGAACTATGAACAAGAATGACAAAGATTACTGTCAGACAGGACTACATATAAACAACTAAATAAAGACCCCAGTAATGAATATGATCAAATTAAAAAAAAAATACGGCCAGAAAGGCACTGACAAAAAAAACTATTAGAACAAGATTCATTTTAAATACACAAAAATACTTTTACTACTTACCCAAAATACATAAAAGCCTTGAGAATCCACCAGGTCGTCCAATAATTTCGGGAATTGGATCTTTAACATCAAACCTGTCACAACACATTGATAGATTACTCCAACCAATTGTCAAAAAAACTAAAACATATATAAAAGACAGCACACAGGTGATTAAGATAATAGAATAATTAGAATATAACCCCAATTAGATTATAGGCACCTTAGATGTGCAGTCGTTATATACTATCATAGATCACAAACACAGAATTAAAGCAATGACTGAACAACTAAAGAAAAGTAATGAATTTAGAGTAGAACAAATTGAATATATAGCAGAAGGCGTAGAATTGATATTGGAACATAACTATTTTGCCCTCGACTCTGATTATTATGTGCAAATTAGAGGCACAGCTATGGGCACCAGGTTCGCCCCCAGCTATGCGAACCTGTTTATGTCACAATGGGAGGATGAGCACATACAGCATCGGCTGGGGACGGACCTGGTATTATGGAAACAATACATTGACGACGAAATCTTTATCTGGCAAAGGGAAGAATGTGAATTACAAAGATTTTTGGAAAAAATTAATGAAAATGAGATAAATCTACATTTCTCAGCCCATACAGGTAAAACTGAGAGAGAACTCCTAGATCTGAATATTAAGGTAGAAGATGATAGCCTTACCTGTTGTACTTTCCAGAAACCAATAGCCAGGAACAGTTTTATCTTATATTCCAGCTGCCATCTTCCTAGGTGGTTGGAAAATATCCCAGAAAGCTAATTTAGACGGTTAAAACGCAACTGCACCAACGAGCAGAAATTCGAAAACAAGAAGCAAAACTATTAAAAGATCAATTCATTGAAAAAGAATATCTCCAAACCAAAATAGAAACTTCCTTGGCAAAAGTACGGAAATTAAATAGAAAATACTTTTTTAATGAAAAAAATGAAAATAAGGCCACAATACAAACAGATGAAACCCCAAATATCATAATACCCTTCAACGCACAATATAAAACATTCAAAAGAATCATTAAAACACATTGGCATCACATTCAAAAAGATACAATAATAGGCTCCTCCATCTCTGCAAAACCACACATTGTATACACAAGAGCCCCTAATCTAGGCTTGAAAGTTGCCCCATCAATTAAAACATATAATAAAAAACAAAAATTCTGATTAAACACATGGCAGAAACTAAATGGATTCTACAGATGCAACCAATGTTGCAACTGCAAACTAACCTCATTTAAGAAGAAAACAGAAAAAATACATTCAACAACCAATTCCCTAGAATATGAAATAAAAGAATTTCTGACCTGTAGTAGTACAAATGTAATATACATCATACAATGTCCTTGCAAAAAACAATATATTGGCAGGAGAAAAAAAACTATAAAAAAAATGAATATCAGAACACATAAAAATAATATTAAAAAAGGTTTTGATAAACATTCACTTTCCAAACACTTAAAATTATGGCATAATCAAGACCCCACAGGTCTGACTTTCGCAGCTCTAGAGAAAATAGAAACAGATTGGAGAGGAGGAAACCATATAGCAAAAATGTCACGCATCAAATCTAAGTTTATATTTGAGTTCAGCACACTTATACCAGACGGCCTAAATGCTGATTTTGAACTCTTCGGTTTTCTATAAAAAAAAATGGAGCGGCTGCCTCCATTCGACTGGGAGTAGGCGTCCGGCTGTTTTAACAGCACTCCTACCCCCACTCGATACGAGGCCGCCGCCCCTCCTACCCATTCAGAGTACAGTTTGTACTGAAAGCGACCACTACATTTAATACACTATAATAGATAAAACATCTGTCTCTGTTCCCCATAAGAAAGACCTTACAAAGGAAGACTCAAGCAGTATCGGACTATGCAGCTTCATACATCTCTATTATGATACATACATTTACCTAGTCAGATGCCCAGAACATTGCACATCTATAACCTACAATAATTGACCACACTAAGATTATTCCATGCGATATTTTTAAGAGTGACACTCTACTCAATTCATCTCACCCTACTTTACTTCATCTATATTCATAGAGATAAGGAGTTCCCTTCAAATACTGACATATAGTCGGTATATTAAGGAAATAACAAAAGATTTCCCTGAAAACAAGAGATTAGAAAATAAACTCTGACATGGAATATACTTTGAAACACCAGTTGCAAATCATATACAAAAAACGTGTCATCAACACAAAAAAACGCACCATTACCGCACAAGCGATTTAATTGAGAAAAACATTTAAAACAAAAATACCTTTAAGTAAACATCATAATATTGACTCCACTCTCTGTATTTTACTCCACTGTACTTTATCCATACCCCGAAATTTAAGGAATTCCCTTCAAATACTAACTCATACAGTTTTTCACATCAGGGGAACAATAAATAAAAGATTTCCTCAAAAATAAGGGCTTAGAAAAGAAACTTTGACATGGAAAATACTTAGAAACACCAGTTGCAAATCATATACAAAAAACGCATCAACAATGAAAAAACGCACCATTACCGCATAAGCGATTCAACTAGAGAAAACGTCCAAAACAAAAAATGTCTTGAAATAAATACCAGAAGAATGACTCCACTCCCTGCATTTAAAAAAAAATGACAACCTCAATTTTAATGGAATCACTAAAACAAATGATAGAGAAAAAGCAACATCATAGGATTTACCAGATCCACAACACAATCCAGTCCAGACTTTAAATTAGACATAGGGTATATAAACCAGCCAATTAATACTAGGTCAATTCACAACTTCTCCACCTTCAAACGTGCCAAAAACTTTTCAGGCAGGCTTATCAAGCTACCTAAACTGACTATTCCCTGACTAAACCTCCCCCCACCAATTCCTCTGGCCTGAACTCGATCCTCTAGTAGTTCCAAACCCAAAGCAGATTGTCCAGCACCCCTCCTGTCAGTTCAATAATGGCTCAAATCCTACTTATCACAATCAACTACCTTATGTGTCACCCCCAATTCCTCATAGACTGTAAGCTCTTGCGAGCAGGGCCCTGACTCCTAGTGTTTCAGTTGCATATTAGCCAGTTAGTTTTGTTTTGTACATGAACCCTATGAATTTGTAAAGCGCTTGGAATATGGTGGCGCTATATAAATACATTTTATTATTATTACTGTATTCGGCGTTAACCGATGCACTGATATGCGCTAAAATCTTTTGTGAATTATTTTGGTGGAAATAAAAATGTCCTCCTTCTCCATTAACTTCCTCATCTCTTCATTAACATCAGACACACTAACTTTACACCCCCGCCCCCCCCCCAGCTACATATATAAGTGGTTCCTGCATCACCTAGGAGCGAATAAAGGTAAATAATACTGCCTGCCTGCCTGCCTGTTAAAGGGAACTACAGCATGATACCACAATACATTTGATATAATATTTAGCAAGAGTTTAAAGTGCCCACATATAGCACATAGGATTTCAAAACACCAATGCCTGATGCATCAGACTAGATCATCCATGGTGCCACACCAACATTTTGACAAAAGAGACCGTTTTATTCTGGCTACCTGCCTGCTACTATTCTGTTACCTGTCTGATGCCAAACACTCCTTCTTTTACCCACCATCTTCAGCGAGTACTAGTATTGCCACCCAACTCCACACTGTCACCTTGCCACTCTGTGGCCTACTGATGCTGCTATGTTCAACCTATGTCACCTTGCCACTCTGTGGCCTCCTGGCGCTGCCATGTCTACACTATGTCACCGTGCCACTCTGTTGTATCATGCTGCTGCTTTTGCCATGTCCACACTATGTCACAATGTCACTTTGTTCTATCATGCTGCTGCTGCTGCCATCTCCACACTATGTAACCTGGCCACTCGCTGACCTCCACATACTGCTGCCAACTACATACTCTGTGATTGTGCCACTCAGTGGCCTCCTCATACTACTGCCACCTCCACACTGTCATTGTGCCACTCTGTGGCCTTCTGATACTGCTGCCACCTCCAGACTTTGTCATTGGGCCACTGTGTGGTTTCCTCAGGCTTGTGAATGTCTGGCAGTGAATGGACACTCAAAGGAAGGAGAGTAGCTGTTGTCCCGTTACTGGATCCAGCCCTTTGAAAGAGAGGTTGTCCCAGGAAGACCAATTCCAGTGTGTGGACAGAAAGCCTTATCATCAAGCTAGGCCGCACGGTTGCTGAGAGCTTGGTGGCCATCCCGGGTAAGCAGCATCCTAGGGCCCAGAACGGATGCGGGTTAGTACACCCGTTGACTCCTTGCTTTATACTAGTGGCACCTGAAGCAACAGAGACTAAGCCTAGGCCTGAAACTAGATAGATAGTTAGGGTTGTGTGATTGCTAGGTTGTACAGAACTGTTCTGCGGCGCAGTATTGACTTTGCAGGCTCTGCTGTGTCCACCATCGGCTAGGTTTGTCCTGTTCTGCGGCACAGTATTGACTTTGCAGGCTCTGCTGTGTCCGCCATCGGCTGGGCCTGTCCAGTGAGCAGGGACAGTGACTGTGGGTCCGGGATATAGCATTTTCTGTGCATGTTGGTATTGTTGTGGTTATTCTTGTATTATTACTTTTGCCAAAGTAAAAGTTTCTGTTCTTGCATATTAAGCTGGTGTCAGTGTCGCTTTCCTTGTCTGTGACTTCACTGTATCCTGGGGAGCCCATCCCAGTACACGGCTTACAACTTTGCGTAGTCGGCAGGATAAAGCAACCGTTATGGACAGGAACGCGGCGGGAGATCGTCCCCCGGCGCCAGTGGTGCCGGATCAGGACCCAGCCCAGGGTGCACAGGCGCAAGTCCAGCTTGCCCTCAAGAATATGGCTACTCCAGTAGGATAGATCCCTGTGGGGACACTGCTGCATCATCTGCCAAAGTATGACGGTAGAAACATGACATTGCAGGACTGGACTGAAAGGGTGCGAAGTGCGGTTAAAAAGTGTAACCTGACCCCCGAACTGCGGGCCGAGGTTGCGCTGGGAGCCCTAGAGGGTGACGTCAGGAGGACAGTGATGGTAAGACCTGACTCTGAGAGTGATACCCAAGAGAAGATATTCATTTTCTGTGCATGTTGGTATTGTTATGGTTATTCTTGTATTATTACTTTTGCCAAAGTAAAGTTTCTGTTCTTGCATATTAAGCTGGTGTCAGTGTCACTTTCCTTGTCTGTGACTTTGCTTTATCCTGGGGAGCCCATCCTGGTACACGGCTTACAGATGCTGCTCACACCCTCCCCACTTCATGACTGGGCCACTATTTTGGCTTTCGGCCTGGCTGACATCATCAATTATTTGACCTTTCTTCTGATCTGTCAGAAGGAAGGAAAAATGAGACGCACAACAGATCCTGTCTGTGTAGCTGCTGTAAGGCCTGTATGGTACCATCAGAATTGGCTTATGATTTGGTAGACAAAAGCAGGAGTGGGTACAAAACACAGAAGACATGCAAATATTCTATTCACGTGTCATCTCTGTTTTAGATCCACTCCTGTTTTTATTGGCATTAGCAATACTGAGCAAATGCTGACTGAGTGAAGGCATATGCTCCAAAGACAGGATCCATTTTTTGTCGGTTATTGTTCTGACGGATCTGAGGAAGGGCAAATTAATCAGTGATGTCAACACAAACTTAGTGCTGACATCCTCATCCTCTCATCCTCTCAGGGGGGCTCTACTTGTATAAGTGTGTAATAGAACAGGTTCTGTAGACATCTATGTGGAATCAGCTGACAAGGGTGTAAAAGGAGTGTACTTCTTGACACTAACATCGACCTTTAAGGCTGAGTTCATACTTAAATTTGCCAAACCTGGCCTAATAACTCAAGTATACTTTCTTATAATTTTAATCAAGTTTTGGTTTAATAAAATTAATGTAAAAATATTTAATAAATTTAATAATAAAAATTAAATGTTGCGTAATACAGGAGAGAATCGGCCAGTCTTCTGTTTATTCAACTGCGTGGTGTTGCGATGGAGAAAGCATAAAAAAATATTACTCTCCACCTGGAGCCGAATCCTGTCAAGATTGATGCAAGTGCGGTATTGGTTGCTTATCCAGCAAGATACTTCTGGGGAACCTGCATGGCATGCTTAGGCCTCTACTAGCAACAGACAATGAGAAGAAGACAAAGCTTCAAGATTGCTTGGAGACCGGAAGAGTTGCGAATTTAATCACAATTCAAACCAACCAGGGCCCAGTGTCTTCGTCAGGGGAAAAGAGGGCATCCTTATTATAATTAATAAATTTAATAATAAAATGTTTAATACATTTTATAATAAAAATTACATTTTTCCTAACACAGGAGGACATCGCTCCACTTTATTTTGGAAGTGTGTAGAACCCGTGTGGGACCCCCACGCTGCAGATTGATCATGGAGACACAGAATTTTATAATATATATGGAATTAATTTCATAATAAAATGTTTAATAAATGTAATAATAACATTAATTTTTTTTCTAAGGAGAGAATCGGCCAGTCTTCAGTTTATTCAACGACGTGGAGGGTGTAAAAAAAATACACCTGGAGCTGAATCCTGTCAAGATTGATGCAAGTGCAGTATTGGCTGCTCATCCAGCAAGATACTTCTGGGGGAACCTGCCTGGCATGCTTAGGCCTCTACTAGCGACAGACAATGAGAAGAAGACAAAGTTTGTTCTTTTTTGTACATTGAATGAATAATTTTTGGGGCCTGTACTCCACTGGCCTGCAGTAAAATTGATACCTAATGACCGTCTAATATACCTACAGCCACATAATCACTTGATGTTTTCTGTCCAGTAAATGCCTAATGTTTGGGGCCTGTACTCCCATGGCCTAAAATAAAAATTTCCTAGGCTCCAGCATGGCACATTTTTGAGAGCTTCAATTTAACACGCATAAAAATGGCCCCTGATTAAAATACATATTTTTTGTGGGAATTTTTGCCATTGATCCCCCTCTAGTATGTCACTGTCCATGTTGTGGGATGATTTTTGCACTTGTATGTATTTGGTGGCTGCAAATATGAGCTGAAGGTTTTTCAGGTTCGCCTGCCATTAAAGTGAATGGGGCCCGCTGCGAAATTGCGGTTTGCGCACTGTCCCGGCTGATGTTCAGCTATCACTAGTCGTAACCATGGAAACGAGCATATAATGTATAATGTGATGGAAAGATTAATCCAGCCAGAAAAGAAGGCAATATGGACAATCACAATACATTTGTAAGTGCCTTGCATTTACTTTCTCTACATGATAAATGCCACTTGCTGAAGTGGCACCACCCCTTTAAGTATCATGTCACTCCCACCCATTGTCATGTTAAGTAGGGAAGAGTGCAGCCTTGTACTTCCACATAAACCACTATCCCTACCTACTTGGATTATCTGTCCTAAATGACAGCACTGGTCAACAGTCCCAAATTTTACTAAGTGCAGGGGCTAAAACAAAAGGGGGTACAAAGACAGAACCAAAAGCAAAAACATCAAATCCAAAACAGGATATAATCACAGAGTCAAATAATAGGCATGGTCAATACCAGAAATGTGATCTGCAGTCAGAGGCAAGGTCAAAGGTTAAAGAAGTCAAGATCCAGTACCAAAATGTATAAACACTAGCTGGACCAGCACCTGGCAAACCCGGGTCCATTCAGGTCTTTTCTAAAGATCACTGTACGGAGAATCCCCCAGTGCTACTAAAGATCACTGTACAAGGCATCCCTCAGTGTTACTGAACAGTCAGGACTCCCTGCTCTGACTCCTTATATGGCTATGTCCATATATGGAGTCAGTGCTATGAACATAAAGGGGGTATCCCCCAAGCATTATCAGTATGCTTGGGGACACCCAGTAAATTTAAGTCTAATTTAGCCTCTATTTCTGAAATGTTTCCACAAGGATTTAAACCTTCTACATTAGAGGCAAGAACCTTAACCACTGAGCTATGAAGCTCAATGCTAAACTGTGCTAGAAAAAAAACTCATATTAGTTTCCCATGTATTCTTTTTTTTTTTCTGTAATTGTAAAAAAAATGTATGGCACAAAATAAATGTGTAATTACAATATATATATATATATATATATATATATATATATATATAGTAGATGAAGAAAGTCCAGTGGGAGCACCACCAGAGTACGGGTGCAAAGTCCAACACAGGGCAGTGGCAAACCCCAAAATTGTATAAAGCGAAGGAGTAGGACTGCACTCCAAAATGTAGTAAAATAGCAGTGATTTATTCACCCATAATATGGCAAGTCTTGCGACGTTTCGGCTCACAAGAGCCTTCCTCAAAGAATATATATATACAGTACTTCTGATATATATGAATGCATAATATGTGGGAAACTACTACTGAGGATTTTAGCCATAATATATGTACAGCAGGTTAACATGAAGCTCTATAGCCCAGTGGTTAAGGTTCTTGACTTTAATGTAGAAGGCTTTGAGTTCAAAGCCCAGCATAATTATTTAAAAAATAGAGGCTAAATAAAACTTAAATAGACACACCAACCGTCTTAGGCTACTTTCACACTAGCGTTCGTCGGTCCGCTCGTGAGCTCCGTTTGAAGGAGCTCACAAGCGGACCCGAACGCAGCCGTCCAGCCCTGATGCAGTCTGAATGGAGCGGATCCGCTCAGACTGCATCAGTCTGGCGGCGTTCAGCCTCCGCTCCGCTCGCCTCCGCACGGACAGGCGGACAGCTGAACGCTGCTTGCAGCGTTCGGGTGTCCGCCTGGCCGTGCGGATCCGCCCAGACTTACAATGTAAGTCAATGGGGACGGATCCGTTTGAAGATGCCACAATATGGCTCAATCTTCAGGCGGATCCGTCCCCCATTGACTTTACATTGAAAGTCTGGACGGATCCGTACAAGGCTATTTTCACACTTAGCTGTTATATGCTAAAAATAATGCAGACGGATCCGTTCTGAACGGAGCCTCCGTCTGCATTATTATGATCGGATCCGTTCAGAACGGATCCGATCGAACGCTAGTGTGAAAGTAGCCTTAATTTGTGTAACTATTTTTTGTTGGGAAAGGTGGCAACCCTAAGAGAACCCCTGCTCCCCAGTGACCCCCATAACTTTTTTTTACAGTTGTGTCTACAGAGATATGTGGGGGCTCATTTGAGGGAAATCTGTCTTTTTTTTACAATACCATTTTTGGGTGTGTATGACTTGATCACTCTTTATTCAATTTTCTTGGGAGATAAAGTAAAAAAACACTAAATCAGCCTTTTTTTTCCTGTTACATCCTTCACCATATGGGCTAACTTTTTTTATATATTTTAATAGTATGGGTGTTTTCGCATGTGACGCTGCCCATAATTTTATTCTTTTTTGTTAATTTTTGGGGAAACGGGTGATTTTACATTTTAAGTTTTTTTAAATACAGTTCTGATCAAAAGTTTAAGACCACTTGAAAAATGGCAAAAAATCATATTTTACATTATTGGATCTTTGACCATTCAATTAATTGAAAATAACGATTAAACTGAAATAGGCTGTTTTTCAACTGATCCAAATTTTAGGACCACATGCCTTTAAAAGGCCAAATCTGTACAAAGATGCGGATTCATTGTCATTTTCTGTCAGTTAGTCACACGTTGTGATGGTAAAGGCAACAACAAAAACTCTCCCTTTTTGAACGTGGTCGTGTTGTTGAACTGCATAAGCAGGGTCTCTCACAGTGCGCTATCGCTGCTGAGGTGGGATGCAGTAAGACAGTCATTTGGAATTTCTTAAATGATCCTGAGGGTTATTGAACAAAAAAGTCAAGTGGAAGACCCAAAAAAATTTCATCAGCACTGAGCCAGAGGATCCAATTGGCTGTCCGTCAAGACACTGGACGATCCTCGACCCAAATTAAGGCCCTTACTGGTGCTGAATGCAGCCCCATAACCATCAGACGGCATCTGAGACTGAAGGGCTTCAAAAACAAAAAAACCTCTTCAAAGATCTCGTCTCCTTGAACGCCATAGAGCTGCTCGTTTAGACTTTGCAAGAGAGCACCAAACATGGGACATTCAAAGGTGGAAGAAAGTTTTATTCTCTGATGAGAAAAAATTTAACCTTGATGGTCCTGATGGTTTCCAACGTTACTGGCATGACAAGCAGATCCCACCTGAGATGTTTTCTATGCGCCACAGTGGAGGGGGCGCCATAATAGTCTGGGGTGCTTCTTCCTTCAGTGGAACAATGGAGCTTCAGGAAGTGCAGGGGAGTCAAACGGCCAAAATGTCCAGATGTTGCAGAGAGCATTCCTCATGACTGAGGGCCCTCGTCTGTTTTTCAACAGGACAACGCTACAATACACAATGCCCGCAGGACAAGGGAATTCTTCCAGGAGAATAACATCACTCTTTTGGCCCATCCTGCGTGTTCCCCTGATCTAAATCCAATTGAGAACCTTTGGGGATGGATGGCAAGGGAAGTTTACAAAAATGGACAACATTTCCAGACAGTAGATGGCCTTCGTGCGTCCGTCTTCACCATTTGGAGAAATGTTCCCACTCACCTCAAGGAAACGCTTGCATCAAACATGCCGAAACTAATTTTTAAAGTGATAAACAATAACGGCGGAGCTACTCATTACTGAGTTCATGTTTGGAAGTTGGATTTTTGTTTTGGGGGGGTGATTTTATTTTTTTGAGGTGTGGTCCTAAACTTTTGATCAGCTGAAAAACAGCCTGTTTCAGTTTATTCATTGTTTTTATTAAATTGAATGCTCAAATATTTTGTCTCACTCCCATTTCTTCTTGTTGCATGTTGAAACTCTACTTGGAACCTTGTTAAGATCCAGCCATGCTAAATATGATTTTTTTGGTTTTAAACTTTTGATCAGAACTTTTTTTTTTACTTTTTTAAAATTACTTTTCATCAGATTGCAACCTTTACAGAATAATGAAAATTGCTCCATTATTCTCTATAGAAATCACTATATCACAGTTTAGTGCTGCCACCTAGTGGCCTGAACTGGGATATATATTAACAATGAGCCTGGCAGCCTAGTACAAGCTGCGGCTCATTTTTAGAACAGGGTGCTTTCCCTGGGGAAGGCGCGTCTGAGCAGGAAGTCTGCGCTTCCATTTTTTTTAACACTCTCAGATGCCGTGGTCACATTTGACAAATGTCACAAGGGGACCCACTGAGATTTATCGCCCAAGGGCCCACATGAACCTGGAGCCGGCCCTGAACACTAGTGTGACAGTGAAGATCAATCAAAGGCACCTTTTGCCTGTACCAAGCTTGATTGTTCCTGTGTCCCTGCTCCATGATTGATCAACCAGCCAAATTGTTAGTGGCGCTGGTTGCAACCGCAACAGAACGCCACAACAGAAAGGCTGAACTCACCACAGTGCATAATACCCACCCACTCTTCCAAAGCCACCAGGTCCTACACAGTTAAGGACATGGAGAGCCACATATTACATAATAAAGATAACTGTTACCTGGTGAATCAAACCTGTGGTGAGCTGGGAAAACAATTTAGGCATAGTTTAATAAACCCTGCAAAAATTCAGTCTTTCCAGGACAAGCTGAGTGCCAATAGTCTTTAATAATTCTGAAGTGGGTCACCCTACTTCCTTACAGTGTAGTAAGAAAGAAGTGGAAAGTTAGCATTGGCTAGTTAACTTCCATTCACTGTTCTGTGCTTTTCCAGAAGACCTGTTAGTCCTGCCCCTATATAATGAGTTCTACTGCATTCTGCATGGAAAAAATATATATATAAATGAATAACCCAACCAGCTAACTAACTAAACACAACATATTTTACAGAGGATGTAAAACTTTTCAGTGTTGTTACTAAACTACGGATATTCTATATTTTAGATACTAATCTGGAAAAGAACAGAGGACAAAAGGTAACACTGGAGCATTGGGACTTTTTAATAGCGGACATAAAGTGCTATTTTTGTATGTGCTACAATAAGTAACTTAAGAAATCATATTGGAAAATGGCACAAGGAGGTCACGTTGTCCCATTAAATGTCACTGAGCTAGCAGTAGCGTAAATCTTTTTTTTTACAGTTTTGTCAAAATGACCTCACAAAGAAGAAGATATTTCAATACCATCAAAACTGCTCGCCATCCCAGTGAAATGACTGTGTTTTTATTTTTAAATAGGTAATGAGCATATAATTCAAAGAGATGACTGCTTTCCAGACTGAGAATAGCCAAAGTAATGGCAACTGTAAAACTGTAAACTCAATCAAACTGAAATGAGCCCCGTGTGTCTGAAAAGTGGTGTACACAAGGAAGGTGCCTGCTGAGGAGCAATCATTATGCTCTTAAACTTCATAGCACTGCATTCTAGCTTTATATTTAAAATGTGGCCTTGCTGGATGAAGTCCATGACCTTTGTGTCACCTGCACCAATAGTGACGATGATAGCACAGCAGACCAAATATAAATATTTGGTCTGCTGTGCTATCGTATTTATATATAAATATAGAGGTGCAGGCCAGTGGATTCGGCAACAAACCCAGGACAATATAAGAAGAAAAATGTCAGCACTCTTACAAAAATGAGTGGAAAGTAAAATACTTTATTCACCTAGGTGGTCGCAACATGGGACATGGATATATATATATATATATATATCGTGAGGCAGTGACAAGCCTCAAACATGATAGAGGTGTGGAGGGAGTGGATATTATAGTCCACACGCCTATTCCACCACAGGAGTTCACCTGACGAGGTGAAGCCAGCTGGCTTTTCCTGGTCGGGTGAATACCTGTGGTGGAATAGGGGTGTGGACTATAATATCCACCCCCTCCACACCTCTAGCTTGTCACTGCCTCACCATATATATATATATATATATATATATATATATTAGATATAAAAAGTCTTCACACCCCTGTTAAAATGTCAAGTTTCTGTGATGTAAAAAAAATTAGACAAAGATAAATTATTTCAGAACTTTTTCCACCTTTAATGTGACCTATAAACTGTACCACCCAATTGAAAAACAAACTGAAATATTTTAGGTGGAAGGAAGAAAAAAAATAAAAATAATAATAATAATGGATGTAGCCTAACTGTGGATGTAGCTGTGTCCAAAATTGAGCAATCACATTCAAAATCATGTTAAATAGGAGTCAGCATACATCTGCCATCATTTAAAGTGCCTCTGATTAACCCCAAATAAAGTTCAGCTGCTCTGGTTGGTCTTTCCTGAAAGTTTCTTAGTCGCATCTCACAGCAGAAAGACCTTCCATCTTCTCTGCCTCAGTCTGCACTGCAGCGCCACCATCTCCAGATCCCTTCTGAACAGGCTCTGGCTTAGACTTCTCCAACTCATAGACGTTCTTAAATGAAGTAATTGGAGGGCACACAAATATCTGACTACATTCAAGGCAGGATATCAATAATCCTAATTTATTCACATAAAACTAATGTATTGGCATAAAACTCATAAAATCTACATAGATATAATATAAAACATAAATGTGTACATATGTCCAGGTGGTAATATTCAGTCAGCCCTGTGACCATGTATCATCGCCAGGTCGGCGTCAATCGTAAATGTCCACGCTAAATATAATCGCCTGGTGGCGCTTGAGTCACTTATGATTGTCCGCACTAGATCACCCGTTTAGGCGTCTGCATGCAGTAGGAATCACTGGTATAATATTTTCAAATAAGCCCCATAGGGCAGAGTACTTTACCCCTCTTCTGTTCCTGTGGGCTCAACCAGCAGCAGTTGCTTAAAATCACCCGGCGTCCCGAGCAGTTAGCAGGTCTCAAACGTGGCGTCCCACGTGACCTAGCTGTATCTCATGTATTACACACTGCTCTGTGAACGGCTGGTGATGCGCTGGGTCCTAGAGTCCGGACCGTACGTTGATCTTTATATCGGATGTTGTTTCACAGGGGGTCCGAGGGGTAGGATGACCGATGTTGTTGGCACCTCAATATTCCATAGTGGAGTCCTGTGCTGTCATGAACCGTACGCGTTTCGGGGATCAAGCCCCTTCCTCAGCGGCAATGACAGTTACTAGAATCACTTATCCTTAAATATCCTCCTTGTAGCAAGGCATTCTGGAACTTTGGTTACATTAGGCACCTGATCTGAATCAACTCATTTACAATCAAACAAATTATTCAACATACTTTACAAAAAGGGGTCACATATCCTCACTTGGACTTCCTTATCGCTTTGTATGTCAAAAAACGCACAGTGTTTGCAAAACACGCACCTATGTTTTCTGTGCGTCCCTTGTCACGACTGCATCCCTAGCAGATTCTGTTTGATCACTTATTATTAACTGGACAACACATGAAAAATAACACATGAAATACTTCAGTCACTCATTTAAAAACGCATTAAATTCTACTCAGGCCAATTAAAACACAAATTTATATAGTAATTTTGAAAAAACACATGATATTTACAAAAAACGCATGGTGTAAAAAAAAACTAAAAAAAAAACGCACTTGCGTTTTTTATGCTTTTTTTGTCAAAAAATGCCCCTTGAGTCTTTGCATACTTGGTCACTGCTTCTGGTCGATGTACCACATCTAAAATATATAAAAATGTAGAAATATAAAAATGTTTTTTTTTTTTTGTATTTCATAAACTTCTGAAAAACGCATCAATCTCAAATTGGGAACATGATACATACTTTTCAAGCTGGAGTTCAGAAGTATCCGAGATGCGGTCAGGCGGAGAGAGGGGATCCAAGTGCTGATAAACAGCCAGACTTGTATCCCATGTCTCCACCCGACAGCACCCCGTCTCCAAATCCCCTATATATTTATAGGAACCCGAATAGCTCCATTTCAGCATTTAAACCTTTTGGGGCTAACGTATCGAACTCAAAAATCCTCCGAGACTCCTGTCTAGACATACGAGTAATAAGATTTCCACCTCTTTTTGTATGGTATACCTTCTCAACAGCTGTAAAACGAAGGGAGGTTGGATCACAGTTATGGAAAATCTTAAAGTGTTATGTTTTATATTATATGTATGTAGATTTTATGAGTTTTATGCCAATACATTAGTTTTATGTGAATAAATTAGGATTATTGATATCCTGCCTTGAATGTAGTCAGATATTTGTGTGCCCTCCAATTACTTCATTTGTTTGCATTTTTCTTAACGGATTTGGGTGAATCCGCGGAGTGAGCACCGGGTCCTTGGAAGAGGTGGGGTGAGCCGCTGTACACAGGTATATTTGTCATAGACGTTCTTCCCAACGTCATCCTTTAAGGGTCTCTTTTTCCCGAGCACACACCTTCACTTGGTCATGTTCTTCGGCATATCGGGCCAAGATGTATTTCTCTTCAGCCTGGGGCTGGTCAAACTTTTTCTGTTTTTATTTAGTTTTTTGCACCAGTTTGTTGGAAGCGCCCCAGTCCAACTGCTCCTTGCTGGGTTCTGGGGCAGCAGATATAGAAGACTCACCATTCTTTTTTGGAGAACCTGTGGGGGTTCCACCCAGAGTTCCTTCAAGAACTTTATCGGTGTCTACCGCAGTTTTCTGTATTTCTTTGGCGCCTTTGCTCTTCACCTGGATATCAGGCCGTAGACCCTTCATCTCACTCATTTCTTTCGGGGTCTCCTCCCTTGACCCCTCTGCAGCCTTTTTTGGTGACTCTGTGAAGACAGCTAGTCTTTTCTTTATCACATCTAGGGACTGTATAGAGAGGAAGGAATCATCTTCCTGCTTGCAGCTATACCGACATGTTAGGTCATTTACCACGGCTTGGATGTGGGTCTCAGACATTAAGCTGAAGTCTCCCCACTTAACTCTCGTCATGTCAGATACAACTGGTCGCTACTAGTAACCACCTCAACTTCACACTATAACATTGTACTAAAGAACTACAAGATAGATGTAGGAGTTACAATTCTCAAATGGTACCCAGCTTCTTAATGGAACTATTTCACAGAAAACACTACATTAAAAAATAGATGATAATTCAATTCTCTATTATAGTATGCACAGTAAAGATGATTCTTTAGATTTGTTACAATTTTCACAAAAATGTGTCAGCCTAACAAATCCAAAGCTTTTGCAATTTGTCTCCGATGAATCACATGAAAATGGCCCCAAGTGCCATTTTGCTGTTAAAATTGTAAAGGAAAACCACAAGAGAGGAAGAAGACAGAGGATCACATGACACTGGGAGGAAGTGGGGGGGGGGGGGCAGCTGGACCTAATTGGCTCCTTATCCACCAATCAGGGGAGCAGCAGGCAGGGAGATCCCTATGCTGACCAAGAGGAAGTGCCATACAGTGTTCAGCTTCTGACCTGGAAGGAGTGTGTCTGGCAGTGAGAAGATTATCAGCACAGACCACTAATGTAGTGTGATAAGAAAACTGTAGGAAGAGACAAATTTGACTGAATTTAGATTAAAGGATAACTGTCACATTTAGACCCTAATTTCAATTTTCATATATGTAGTTACTAATAATATGATATTCCAGAATCAGTTACTATTAGACTGACTTACCCCATATTTAATAAGATTCAGCCCTTAGCAACTAGTCTGCATAAAACTGCAATTTCACTATTCAGTTAAGATGGCCGCCACTGCCCTCACCCTAAGGCTAATCCCGCCTGCCCTCACTAGCCAGTAACAATAGCCCCCCAAAAGTGTCAGTAACCAAAGCCCTCCCCCCTAAAGGGTTAATCTCCTGCAGCACAAAGGGGTCCTCTTACAACATGTTGCTTTCATTTATACACTAAGCAGATGGCAGATCTCCCTTCCCTGGTCTGCGCTGCTTCGGCTCTGCATTGTCCCAGTCTGCTGAGTGAGGGAGCATCTGCCAAGTGCAGGGACAGGGAGAAGTGCACACAGCCCAGGCACTGTTATCAGCTGCTGGGGAGGACCTGGCTTTAATCATTTGTAATCATTGTCAGTAATGTGACCCTGCACGCTGCGTGCTCCATCTATCAACAGATAGACAGAACATGCCTAGCAACCCTATTTTAAGCACAGGTAAAAGTAGGCAGTACAGGGAACAAAACTGTGGAATTAAGGGGTAATTGAATACACAGTGAAAAGTTGAAATAGGGCCACCAAGGTGATATTAATCACCACAATCCAATACTCCAAAAAAATATATATCACAGTTATCCTTTAATACTGTTGTTTGCTGCAGCAGCTTAGCCGTCAGTTTTGCATTTCAACACCCCCAGCAAGAAAAAAATAATTCTGTATACAAACAGAGAGACAGCTTTTTTTTTTATTATTATTTTTTTTTTTTAAACCTCTAGTTTTTTACACAGGCTTATTGCCAGCACAGCACCCCTCCCAATAGCATTCTGTTGCAAACACTGAGCAAGTGCACATTTATCTTTCAGTACATTACATCCATGTTCTTAAATGCAATGTATTATAGCAAAAACTTGTTATATCTGTGTTATTGTTAGTGGACTGCATCAGACCAAATATGCAAAATGTCATAGTTGAGCCAATGATATCAAAAGCATAGTTCAAAGACATTTCACCACAAACACTGCAATGTTATATCTGTGTTAGTGCATGCAATACTGCATTAGACCTTGTGTTTAAAAAATGTACTGCAAAAATTATATTGTTGAACCAGTGATATTAAACGCATAGTTCAAAGCCTTTTTACTGCGAACACTGCATTATTCCCAAAGTAAAATGTCAATACCACAGTGCAGTGTTTAGTAGAAGGGGAGGGACATTTAATTGTTTCATAATAAAATGTATGGAAAACAGAAGAATGTAAAATGAAAGACTCATGTCTTATCCTTTCAGAGTCAGAATGTGGGAAGTGGTAGCACCAGCCATCCAGCCAGTAGTAGTAGTAGCCCACATTTCTACCTTGCTTCTGAAAGGAGCAATATTATTGTCCAGGACAAAGAGGATGAGATTGTAGACTAGATGGTTCACTCCTCTCTGTCACAGCAGAATCATGTGGAGGTCACCTCTAAATCTGTGCCTTTTAACAAGGGGTCACAGCATTCCTCCTGCTCCTTGCAGCCCCAGAGAAGCCTTTTAGTTGCATTCTGTCTGTCTTCACTGCCCTCTCATAATGGGATGGCAACAAAACGAGACCACACACAGTCTCCTTGTTGATGACTTGCGTGAGAACAGTAAACATTTGGATTGCCATGAGAAGGAGGTTCAGGGGTAGGCGGGGACCCCATGCATAGTGGTGTTGGTGCTGGTGGTGGTAGTAGCACCTGTAGCCATGGTGGTGGTGGGAGTGTGAGTAGTAGCAACAGTGGCACTGTGATAAGATGACATATCACAGTCTGATAAAGTGGTATGGTATATGTTGTTCTCCTGAAGTAGGGGTTTATGAATATCCCAAAATGCATCAAGCATATCTTCAATAAAAGTCTCCTTGATTCTACTTTGGAAGTCCACCGGGTCATCTTTAGAAGGGACTGCAAGGGTACTTACCATTTTACAGGCGACCTCGGCGAGGGAGGGTTTGGCAGCAAGTGTCTTCATGAGCTTAGCTTGCGCCTCCCTCCCTGGTGAAGTGAGTAACACCTATACCTTGTGAGTTCAATACATCTTTTATTTATTTTTATTTATTCATCTATTATCATCTATCATCTGATGTCAGCATGGCCGTTCTTTTATGTACTATCATTCACCCTCAATTTTCCCCTAGGATGAATAGTCTCAGTGCTCTACATTGATTTTCAATAGGGGTCCACTGGGATTCACACAGCAATTCACTGGTCTTCTATCACATTGATATTTCTTCTTGCCTCTTTCACCCTCTGACGCACCACTTCCCCCTTTATGTCTTATGCAAAAGTGGTATGGAGGGCAGAGATAAGGATGATTATGTGCTAGAAAGGACCTGGGAGCCAGATCCAGGTGACATCAAAGGAGGAGCATGGTGGCCAGAACCTACGAAAAAACTGTCTCTTCCTCCCAGCACATGTGAAAAGTGAAGAGTTGCCATGCTGTATTAGTGCTGATCGAACTGGACAAATGTCGCCACACAGCTAATCACTTGCTAAAGTGCATCGAACAGCAAACATTGTCAGCTTGCCAACACCAACTGGGCCAGGTGGTCAGTGACAATGGCAGGAACATTATGGATTTGTTGCATTTGGTTGAAATAACACATTCTCCCTGCATAGTACATGTGATCAATACAGTTGCACAATGCTTTTTCAAATAGTACCAGAGGGTGCTGGCCATGTCCAGAAGACTGTTCTTGCATTTCAGCCATTCTTATGTGGCAAGAAACAGCCTCCTGGACTTGCAGCGACAGAACAGTTTGCCTTTGCACCACTTGATCTGTGAAATTCCTACTCACTGGAATTCCACCTTGCATATATTAGATTGTCTATATGAGTAGTGCAAAGCAGTGAATTACTGTCATACACCAAACCACCTCAGTAGGAAGCATGTGTTGTTCTGAGGTCAGGCAGTGGCAGCTCATCAGAGACACCTGTTGTGTACTCAGGCCTTTCGAAGTGGCCACGAGATTTGTCAGTATGGACCCACACAAAGAAAAGTCCCATGGAGGAGAATTCCATGGAGGAGCTACCACTGGAGGAGGATTCAGTGGTGGAGGAAGAGCAGGAATCATCTGATGATAATGATGATGACACCAGAGATGATGACTAGAGATGAGCGAAAATTGAAAAATTAGTTTCGCACCAAATCCTAATTTCCTCACACTTCATGGTAATGAATCAAAATTTTTCCTAAAATGGCTGCTACACGTGTGAGGATATGGAGCAAGGAACTCTGGGAAGGCGGGATCACCCATTATGCCATACATGTAGCCAATCAGCAGCCAGCCAGCCCTGTCATGTCACAGACATATAAATAGTCTTGTCCATATTGGATTCTGCTTAGTGCAGGGAGAGACATCAGCAGGCGCTAAGGACAGTGCTAGAAAAACTTCATTGTGCTAAAAAAAGATTATTCAAGGTAGAGGAAAGTATAGGGAGGAATTGTCACGATGGGATAGGATACAAGATACAATAAACACACAGAAAACTTCAAAAGAAGTGTATAGGCCAGAAGCTGGGGATAAAGGTCACCTCCTGACAATTCCCTACCAGCTCTCCCTGGACTTCTGTGCCCACGTTCAGACCCTAAAGGTGGGAATCAACATGCCCCCGTGCCTAAGGCTGAAGATTCCCTAAAGTCCCTGAGATGGTGGAAAGGGGGAAAGAGGCAGCCTGCTTCCTCAGGTCCTGGAGGAGGCAGGTGTCTATCTAACAGCCTAGACAGAACACACAAAGGAAACCAAAACCAACGTATCTTGTAGCAGAGCAGAAACAGCAAATCCACCTTTCCTCAGAGCAAGATAGAAGCTATAACCCGCACAGGACACTGGGAAGGGGGGTAATTTAAACTCACACAAACAACCCCACCCAGTGCACCTGAAGGAAGGTGGATACAGCTCAGCTCCAAACCCAAAACAAACAAAAAACTACACACATGCTGCTAACCTGGCAGACCTCCGCACATAACCTGAGCAGGGCATGACAGGAATCATTCCATAGCATTTATGTTGAACAGGGTTCAGTAGAGGAGGTTACTGCCTGGGTAACAGGAACGATCCTATTACACCTTGCTGCACTGACTGGGGACCCAAATTGCCATTATACAGCTCAATAATTCCAGCAAACCATTCTTGTTATTGGGGTGTTACAGCCATTAACAGGGTTTATTACAAGGAAATATTTATATGTCTTATTTGCCCTTGTGCGGCACAGTTATAAGTTCTAAAGCATTTTTTGGCTTGTAATAGTGGGAAAAAAAGGCTTATTAGCTGTTGTGTGTTGAAGTGAGAAAATTACTGACTTTTTTGGGGTGTTTGAATTTCCTTTTTAATGATTTATTTGATCTAACAGTATGTCAGAAAGAGAAGTGCCAGGCCCTGCACGAGGGAGTGGCAGAGGCCTAAATGTTTCTGGC